>NC_142671.1:7684317-7961817 GCF_964200805.1 Pocillopora damicornis
GATTTTGCGTCGAAATAGTCTGCTGTAGTTCATTCCGTCGCCAACCGGGCTGAACTGACTGGAGTGTTAAGGAGAATTGATATTAAGGGAATTTTACAGAATTCACATTTATCTAAATTTTTTGCCCCATCCTAATTCCTCTCAGTATGAGTCTACTGTTTTCAAAAGCTACGTTTTGATTTTCAATTGAAGCAACGCTGTTGAGACTGTTAAATGCTGCGCATTTCATCCTTTTTTCGTAGTATTCAAGGGTGTGCAATCTTAATATGACTACCATCAAATGCCGCCCATGTTTGCATTATTCAATCGAAAAGGAAAACGAGAAAGGCCGATTGACGCGAAAAGCGATAGGCAAAGGAATTTCACATAGCGGCTCAGCAAGCGAGGGTGTGCATCTTTCAATCATCCTTTAGCGAAAAAAGAAATTTAAGTAGACATTGAAGCTTTACTTATGCAAACATCACTTTTACCGATGTAAACGTCCTCTAGGACTGTTTACTGATTCATCGCATCAAAGGCTCTACAATGTTTTGAATGCATGCTGATCTTCCCCATTCAGGGGCAACAAGTGTCATCTCCCTATAATACTACCAGTAGTAAGGGTTTAATAGAGAGGACTCATGAGGGCTGCTTAGCGAGGTTTCGTAACGACTAACTTTTGCGCTTTGAACTGTCAAATAATATTTGGCCCCAGAGCAATGTTCATTGTCGAGTTTGGATCGCTTGATTCTGAAAACTGATTTAAAAGTCGCATGCAGACGGCAATTCCGCGGCACTCAGAAGTCAAAACTGAATTCTGTACAAGGGAAACATACTTATATCAGGTTTTGCTGAATAGATTTTGGGGTCTGCCCCGAGACCCTGAGAACACTTTTGAACTGTCAAACAACAAGTTGCCCTTGGGCGCCACTGTCAGTTAGGGTCGACTATATATATATATGTATATATATATATATATATATATATATATATATATTTGTTTAAATTTTGAAACCAGTCGTTTGATTTCAATGAAGCCGATGTTTACCTTGTCTGAATAGTCAATCCTTTTATCAACCGTAAAAAAGGGAAAAAAGAATACCGCCCCAGACCTATACTACACTACAAAATTAAACATTTTTGCTGTTCCTTCGCTACATACTACCGTTTATGTACATCATGTTACTTTCCGTAGAGCAGGCCTCAAGATGCACATGCAACGAGTATTGTAGCTAAAATGACCTAGCGCTTTTACTCAGTAAATTCTATTTCAGTCTCTTGTCCCACTACATTAATTTTTTTTCTGTGATTCGTGCCGCTGTTATTTCGTGTTGTGCCACTAGACTTCAGTACCTCTCGTTTTTCTTTATAATTTCATATAATTTGGAAACCGTTGGCGTTTTTTCCCTTTTTACTGAATATTTCTTCACAATCATGACATCTCCTTTGAGCACCACCTTCTTAGAGTTGCAATGCATGGCGAAACCATGTAGAAACCCAAGATGGGGTTGTTTACGACGAGTTCTTGGTTAACGAAAAAAAAGGAAACGAACTCAAAATGAACACTAATGAAAGGGTTACACTTAGGGAAAAGATTATAGCATGACCTTCGTCTTTTCGCACTAGAGTCATATCGCACGTTAAGCGTGACACTTAGCACACTAGCTGGGAGGCTTATAGAATATGCCATAAAATATGCGCATATCCGTGAGATTGCTGACTCGCTTAGCGTGTCGCGTCATTGCACGCGTTCTTGTACCTTATTCCCTGTTTTCCCGTGAAGGGTTACAAATATTCCCTTTCGATGGAAAGCAGTTTTTATTTTTGATTGTGAACTTTGCCCTCTCCATGCGATGCTTTAATCAGTTTTTACAAAAGCAGGTGATTTAACTCAACGTAATACGAGTATTCTAGCTTGAAAGGACCGATCGCTTTAGCAATTGTTGAATACATTTGAAATTCTTTAGCGCCTTAGTTAAAGCCAAAGGTTTACGATGTGCAGTTTTGATAATTTGTGTAATAGAACATCAGAACTGATAATAATTGCGTCAAAACAGTCTTTCAAAAGGTGAACGGCAGTCACCGAAGAAATCTTTTACTTATATTAAATCGGATCTCAGATGAATAAGGAGAGAATATCAATCGGTTTTTTCAATCTATCTTTTCAAGTGGCGTGAAACTGTTCCCTTTCCCACTTTTTCTCTTTTCAGCAAAGGCTGTGTAGCTTTGAAAATTTGTGTAATAGAATAACAGAACTGATAAATATTTCGTCAAAACAGTTTTGAAAAGCCCAATGCCATTATTTTTTCCACATTAATTTTAGTATTCTAGTCAACCTTCTCGGTTGATCTAAGCAGAAACATTATTCATTGTATATTAAATCGGATTACAGAAAAATCGATCTGTTTTTTTCAACTATTTCTTCAAATGACATGAAATCGTTTACTGTCTCTTTAATATAGAAATGGTTTTGTGGTCAAGCCCATTCAAACGCACTTGTTCTGATCAAATCCCATTTAAGGAGTTATCTTTTAACTTTGGCATTGAAGTTAGTTCACCAGGTAGGAGATAATGTAAAGCTAGTCCAATGAGGATGAAGACTGGTGAAAATCCCTCTTTACATCTAAAACATTCAGTCTACTTGGTCACTGCTGTGGAAGTCGGCTGAACGGCCCTGATGAAAGAGGGGGATTATTTCGCCCGATCCCGGAAAAAAGCAAGGAATATTGCTGCCGATACCATATGTCCACTCCATTAGGTGCTCTCCTACAGTGAAAAAGATAAAGGCATCGCTCGTACTTGTGGCACTGCTTTCCCTTGATACCACAAATTCGTGCCTCGTATTAGCGGGGTGCCGGCCAGAAATCACTTCGATATGTACTCATGTAACATTTTTCGCTAACCAGTTGCAGCGTACATTTTGAATTCGCATATAACCCATAATTCAGGGTATTTCAATAAGTATGCAAAGGAAAAGTGGTATTTGAGTAACATTCTGAGCAGTCTTAACTCTTTGTAGCTTGTGTACATTTAATTTCAGTTCCTAACCGCTCAATTTTATATTAAGGATGAACAATTGGCTCGCTTAATGCCATTAACTAGGGAGAAGGACAATTACACAATTGATCATCAATGTTTTTTTTTTTATTTTTCAACCGACCTGATTCGTATTACAATAACGTCGGAGGTAATGAGGTGATTAAAATAGTTCCATCCCAGTTACAAAGGGTTAACATGAGCCACAGCAGTTTCTTCCAGTAGGACCTTTTTGTCTTCAATGTCGGTCCTCACAATGTGATGTTCTACGACGTGGTTCTGAGGCAGCGTGACCGGCTCCTTTGTTCTGTGCAAAAGGAAAAAAATACTTATAAAAATACAAAATATGTGTTTTACGTTACGTATCAGCGTTGGGTTTTTCACTTCTTTTATGTAAATCAATGCTTTTGAACTTTGCTTTTGGCACAGTGAAGTTCAGCAATTACTTGTATGAATTAATGACTATTTTCCCCCGAACATCTTTTACTAAGAAATACAGGGAAGGGAACGTTCTAAGCTTTAAAGGATATTATAATAGATAACTCTTAGTATCTTGTGGAGAATCTTATTCCATCCCAAATATTTTATCGACAAGGGAAATTAGTATTAAGCCGTTTTCTCAAGGCCTTTTTCATCTCAGGGTTCTCTTCGGTTGCTTTTATCCCGTAAAACACAGAAGATGAGATCCAAATGCTCAAAAGGAATGATATTCAACCGTTGGAGCTGTTTCAGAGACAGAATACTTACTTGTAAGAAGTGTGAAACTGGCAACTGTGATAACCGCCTCCTTTGAGTTGTAGGAACATAGTTACATCACCTCTCAATATGTTGTTGGAGACAGTCATTTTCTGAAAGGAAGGGTCCCAGCCAAGTGTCCTCTTTTGCATTATGGGTCCGTTGGCGGGAAAGTTAACGCCATGAAACATGGATGTGTGCTTAAACCAATTTCCCTCAAGGCTGTATAATTAAGAAAATTTGAGATATCAATTAAAATACGTAAAATTACTCTTGTAACTGTGTCACATACCTAGAGTGCAATGTACTCTGTAGAATAATGCTACGACATTTTTCAAACTTAATCCATTTCTCACAGATGCCTATTTCAAAATTTAGCAGTCTGCATATTCTCTGGTCATTATGCCTTTTGTGTATGTTTGTTCCCCTGTAGCTAGACAAGAAACGTTCTCGGAAGAATCACAACTAAGTTACACTTTCAAAAAGGGCGCTCTCTTCTCCGTGTAAAAAAGGACCTTGAAGATCAATTTTAAAGATTATTGTGTCAATCCGATACTAATCATCACTTTTATACCAAATGTGTCCACTGGCTGTAGCAACTCCTCCATCCTCATATGTAAATGCCCTTTCAAATGACATTCCAGCAGGAAATGCTTGTTTGAAATAGTCAGGCATGTCGGCAGGATACTTAGTAAAGCATCTGTTTCCATATTTGAACACTGTCGACAGTATGTCAAAGGAAAATGGAAGGGGTCCTCCCTTGGTGACCCAAAAAGTGGACTTCTGTACTCCTCTAAAATAAGATGATAAAAGTGTTGGAAATTATTTTCAGAAACAGCTCATGTATGACCTAAAAAAGTATCGCAAATAAATTTAGCTGTGACTGAGCTTTTATACGATAATTTGAAGTAGCTTTACACTTCGCTTGGTTCTGGAAGCAGATGAAGAATCGGTCGATGTCATAGACTGTTGGTAATTTGTATCACAAATGAATTTAGCTGTGACTGAGCTCTGCAGCAGCCATTACACCTCGCCTGATCATGGGAGCTGATGAAAAAGTTGCTGTCATAGACCGTCGGTAATTTGCAAACTCCAATAAAAACAAGACATAGTTTTTGCTGAAAATCTTCATATGAATCTTTGATCTTGTTCACTTTGCTTTTCAAAAAAGTCCTTATTCATTTTTGATAATTTCCCAAAATCATTTATACTTTGATATCAGGCCCCTATGTGACGACTGCACTTTGATCTTATCAACTCTGTGTTTAAAAATAAATCTCAATACATGATAATGAAATAATTCATCGTGGTCTGTCTTTTAAGAGACACTTACTCGTAAGGCTTTCCTTTTCCTTCACCTTCGATCTCAAAGTAATGTCCATTGACACTACCCTTCATTTCAAATTTCAAATTCATGTCTTTTAGAATGACCTGAATAAGTAAAAAGGAAAGAAACGGCTATTTTCTACTGACATTGATAATTCAAAGACCCAAGCTGATTTTAATTAACTGCCAGCGCATGCACATTACAATAGAAATTATTGATTTCTACTCTTACTGCACAGCTTACGCCATATCAAATTAACTCAGTGCACCTGATTAATGGGAAATGGGCATGCTGGCGCACTAATTTACTTCTTGTTTCTCTAATTACATTTTCTGTGATTTTTTGTGATTTTCAAAATATTTTTGTAAACTTTCGAATGTTCTGGGTACATTATTTTGTACCAATTGTATTCAGTGTTTTTAAATGTGCCACGCGCAGCTAGTTTATGAACAGAAGTTATATTTTAATGAACTGTGAACTGTGAACAAAATTCTTGTGTCACGTGCAATGCAACTTCATTCAAAAATACATTTGATAATGCTTATTGACGCCCATTTCCCATTCATCTTTGAGTGTTTTAATGATACACTGAAATGCGTTCGCCAAATAAACTCTTAAAAACAATGGGACTGTTATTTAATAAAGTTTAACTGTTGTTAACAGAACCGCGTTGTAAACTATCTTGAATTTAGCTTAGTCTTTTGTACGAAAATTTTTTTTTTGCGAACAGTGCCAAGAGGGCCGAAAGCTAGCAGTTAAAGGATATATGTTTAATGAAAACAGGATCACATTCAATAATAGCACCTTTATCAACATAATTATTAATTTTAAATTTTGATGGATGGACAAAACTTAAATTACCCGCTGGCAATGGTTGAATCAGTGTCCATCCATAAAGATTATCTGCATCAAGATAAATAATACTAGAAGAATCTTCGTTTTCATTAAAATTAACGAAATATTTATTATTCGCTTTTGCAAATCGATGTGCAAGATTGCCTATGTCACCCAGAATCATTTTTTGACTAGTTTTTTCTATTTCAATATTACCAGTCAACCCGAGTTTAACATTCGTCTTTTAAGCATTGCATCGAAGGCAAAATTAGGTGCGGAAAGATAAGGTGATGGATCTAAACCATAGTATTTAAGGCACGTACTCCTGAAGTTCTTAGAAACATCTGTAAGTGAGGAAATGTCAGTTTTCAAATATAGATCATGATATTCACCAATAATTCTGCATTCATTTTTTTTGTAAACATGAAATGCAAATATAAATTCTTCATCGGTAATACTCACTATATTCACTTAGTGTACTATAAAATTTTCCTTTAGGTGGGAATCTTTCAAAACTATCCATATATTCATATGGGTAAATGCCTTTGTGTGTTAAAATTGCATCTGGAGTGTATTTATATTGTGACAATTCAAGATTTTTCACTAAATTTTCAGGAGAACTTGCATATTGTTTTTATTTTTGTTTTGCAGTAAACTATATATCTTGGTAAAGGTGTAAGTTTTTTCTTTGAATGTTTTGTTCTTCTCAAAGTTACGGGGTTTTCCGCAAAATTTTTGTTCTTGGTAAAGGTACTAAATTTAAGTTTGACATAATTTCTTCTCTTGTAAGCACATTTTTCTTTGTTCTTGGAAAAGAAACTTGTTTTTTATTAAACTCACTTTACATGGTTTTAAGAATTTTGTTTTCTTTAATTTATTGTTATTAACAAGTGCATTACGGTCGGTTGCGTTCGTTATTATATATTATATAAAGATTTTTAAAAAAATATTTACTGGGCTAGTGCATTTCGGTGTATTAGAACACTCAGTGACAAATGGGAAATGGGCATTTATAAGCATTATGTAAAGTATTTCTGAATAAATTTGGGTTGCGCGTGACATTGAAATTTTGAATAAAAACAATTTACTTAAACGTAATTATGTTAGTAACACTGAATACACAATACCGGCGTGGTTTCATTAATGATATACAGTATAAAGTATAAAGAGGGAGCTCCACAAAACTTACTGGAAGTTAACAGCAATGATGGGGGGGCTCATGTAGGAGGTCAAAAGAATATTACCTGAATCAACCAAAATACTTCGACTCCTACCCTTAGTCGATAGATAATGGCCAATACCGAAGATGAAGTTTTGTGCCCTCAACATTTGCCAATTCTACTTGAAAACAGGCTGGAACAATCAGAAAGGGCTCACCTGTGAGGATTATTGTTTTCCTTGATTTTCATCCGCAGGTGAATAAATTCATTTCATTAAGATGAAGTTCAGAATTTTCCACGGGAAAGAAAACTCTCAAAAGTTTCCATTGCTCCCAACGTGTGGATCGCTAGTTGTTTAGTAGCATGCCGCGCCCAACTAGTATCTGAGTAGCACAGGTTTGAATCCTGTCGAAGTCTAATATTTTCAAGATTCTTTTCTGCAATTTCTAAAGTTACAGCTCACTTGCTAGGATCATTGCTTCACTTGATTTTAGTGTTCGAAGATTTTAATGTTCGATGATGTTTTGGGTGTGGCATACCAACTTGCGTCCTGAAGATTCTTCCCTATTCTTTGTTACCGGGGTAAGTTTGACTCTCTTTACTTGGTTTCAAGAATTCACTAACCTGCTTTGAAAGAGACATGTTGAGGATAAACCACTTGATTTTCAAAACTGGATTGCGAGCTGAGATAGTCTGTTGTAGTTCACTCCGTCGCCGACCAAGCTGAACTGTCTGGAGCGTTAGGGTAGCTTGATTTTAAAAGATAGGATAGAACAGACAAACGCTCATTGATGAAGATGATACCACGTGAACTATCGTGTGATATTTAACAATTGGTTCATTCTTAGTTCGCGTGTATCGTCTGAGTATCCAAAGCTATTTTCGTCGCTTGAAAGAGCCTATTCATTCATTGTATTTTAATAGATTCTCGTTTGTTATATTGAATAATCATTTTAGGCGCCAAGGGTATGTCTCGATCGCCACGGACAGAAAAACAATATCTAAAATTTTGAAGCCTCGAGACCAAATTCTACGGAAACTTTTCAGCAAAGTGAAACTGCACGCGTCAATATATATAAAAAACCGTGGTGGCTCATTAGGAATTAGATAAGAATTACGGGTGCACTGCATACAACGTGGCATATACTTTGTTACCTTAGTCTAACGTGCAAAACCAAGATAAATGGTTATAACCATGGAAAATATAGATAAACACTATCTTTTCTACAACATTCTTCGAGGGAACTACTTGATTTCGTAAACTAATTTTATGCAAAATTTAAAAGAAGTTTCAAATCTTTTGAGATAAAAGTGATCATTCGACTCCTTGTTAGATTTGAGACTGTTTATAGCCTATGCAATTTATTGATTAGTAATCCGTTTATTCAAACAAAGACGCACTAATGGATGTGATAAAAAAATGCTATCTCTTATTTTAATCAAAATACCACTTGGATAAGGCACCATTTAATTATTCAATGTTATGCTAAAGTCAAGATCAAAAACAAAAACAGAAAAAGGGACCCTCGAGGGGAGCACACGGACACAAATGATTACATAATCAGATTATTCGGTTTTTAATAAACTGAGTTGAGAACGTGACTTGGCTGACAAAGGACCAACGCTCGAGAAACATCTTCTTTAGAATGGCTCTTGGGTGAAAATTCACATCATCGACTCAGTTGATAAAAGCAAATATTAAATACCTTGATTAAAGAAAGAGCTATAATGAGGCAAAAAATTTGGTGCTCTTTAGCAGAGGAAACGATTTACGCAACTCTGGTACTTGAGGCACTGAAGTGAAAACAATTGTCTGCAAAGTCAGTGGTAGAGACTAGTTACGTGATACGTTGACACGTGCAGGACTGTGACTGCAAATTGCAGAAACACTCTTCATTCTTCATGTGTTTTAAAGGTTAGTCTTATTATTATCTCTCAGGTCTTCTGGTCAAAGGTCTAATGAAGTTTGTATACAACAGTACATGAAAAACGTTGTGTGGTCTTCAAATTGTAGAAATAGGTGTACAATATAAAATAACCTTACCATTGAAGCTGGTAAAAAAAAACACGGCGCCACATCCCTTCAAGTGTTGTTGTTGAGATCTTGCCTGTTTTGTCTTGCCTGTTTTTTGGAGCGATATATTTGTACGTCATACTGAGCTTATGATTGGCGAGTGCAAAGTTTATAAGCCAGCAAAATTTCCGTAAAATAGTTCCATAACATACCTTCCTATAACCGAAGTCAATCAAGTCACTTCCCACCGGATAAAATGTACAATTTATTCGTTTGATAAAATATCATCACTGTTAAGTTCGGCTGACGCGAGACCAAAAACGTAAAAGCAAGGGAGCTGAAATGGTCAGTCCGACATCAGCACAAGAAACAGGAGAGCAAACAACGGTATGACAGCTGATATGTACAACTGAACTTTCGAGTTGCGATAGTTTCAGACGTTTTTCGAAGCTTATCGCACAATTGTTCATTTCGCAGCTCACATTTTCCGATGGCCAAGTTCGCGATTTGCTTGAGGAAATGGGGACATACTTGGAAGGTCATTTAGCGATCTTAGACAATGTGAGTTCTACAGGTAGCTGTTAAACGACATAAAATATTATGCGAAAATTCTGTGTGTTTTACCTATAGTCAAAGAACGCCAGGGTCGGTTCAAATAATTTGTTTCTTTTTCAGACAAAACCACTGGATGACCACCTGGCAAGATGGTAAGTACTGAGAGCGAAATTTTGTGAGTTGAATTTTTCAGTTCAAGACTGAGCTGCCTTCGTATATAAGCAAAGGAACTCAAATAATGCTATCTGTCCACATTTAACAGGGACCGATTCGTAACCCTGGCAGTTCGCTTTTTGTCGGAGCAGCCGACCGTGCAAGAAATTCTGCAAAGGCCAGATAGATAGAGATAGATAGATAGATAGATAGAGCAGGTAAATGTTTGTTTAGTGTTTACTGTTGTCGAAAATTTTCTGATCCACGTTTGTTTGAAGTTTCCTTCTTTCTAAAAAAGTTACTGTTCTTCCCGTACGGTCACAGAATATCCCGAGGTCCAACCGAGTAACTGAATAAATTTGCTTGTTTTTTGGCTCCAGTTGTCTGTTTACTGTCTCCATTAATTTGAATTTACCAGGGGTTTTACGCCGCTTTCGCTACTTGTCGAGTTCGCGATGTTCGAGTTCCCTACATGTTCGCGACACACATATCGACCCAGTACACTACCTTGGAAACATACTAATAGTTTTATCGTGTTCTAATGGCCAACGTCTTGTTTATTTTTTACAATCTAATCTATCGTTGCGGTATATAGTATCGTAGCAAGTGGCGTGTTAATCCAGAGTACGTGCGAAAACTGGGATAAAGCAGCCTGCACGAGTGGATCGTGGTCGAATAAAGTTTTAAGTTGCCTTTTCCGGTGTTTCATTCAATGGTTTATTTCAGAATAGAAACGACAATATTTGTTGGTTTGACATAGGATTCCAGCTTAGTTAGTGTTCGAAGTGTCATGTCACTTTCAATGAAGAGAGCGGTCCGCTCTTTAATATTTAGTGTTATTGTTCACTTATCACACCTTGAAAATTTACTTTGCTCATCTTACCGGTACTTATTAGTATAAATACACCAGAAACTGCATATTTAGTAAGGCATGAAAACCACACCAGTGTTTCTCTTGAGTTATGAGATCTTTGCCACCGTCATTGTTTATATTTTTCTCAGTTCATGTAAATAGCATACTTCAGTTTCGTGGAAAAGTACTCGATTTGACTTTCGAAATACGCGGGGCCGTCCCTAAATATGGTGTTACAAAAATGAGTCGTTGAATTTTTTATCGCAATAAAATTATCGTAATTGTTCCCTTCTGGTTCCAATCATCTTGTTTTGGTTTTCTAAGTAAAATCATCAGACGGTTAACTTTACTTAACAAGAGTGAAGTTGGCCATGAGCTTTTATCACGATTGGTGGCTTCTAAAGGAGCCGTTTTTATAACGCAGCTTTCTGTTCACTGCAAATTTCCGGCGAAACAACTCTTCGTGAACTTTACTTGAACTCTTTCCACTGGACGGGAACCCGTCTTGCGGCCGTACTCGTCTAGGAAGGCAGGTGTCTTTCCAAGAAACAGCTTCAGGTGTACAGGAGCGTCAACCTAACAACCACCCCCTGTTACAGTCAGACATTTTTTCAGAGAAGAACCAAGGCCTGCTGCTATCAGCTCCTCTTTACTGACGAGGTATGGACTCCCCCCGGAGATCCGACGGCAACCCAGGAAAGATCGCTCGCAGCACATCGTGCCGTAAGGTGATGGTTTCGTTCCAAGCCAGGGGCATTTTTAAGCCTTTCTCGAATAGTAGAGACAATCTCTCTCTACGTTCATCAGCGTGAATTGGATCGACAGACCTGTTCTCGAAGGCAGCGATAAGATTTCCGGAAAATGTTCGGCTGGTTCCCAGGTATTTTCACTAGGGGAGTAATTCTGCCAATGGATGAAGTATTCTGTTTTTCTTCCTTTAACTCGTTTTGCAACAATGCGCTCTACTTCGTAAATACCCATTACAGTTGGCTTTACCTTCGGACGATATTTGGAATTACAGGCACGATCGCAAACATTATTCAGTAAAAATTGCGTAAAAGCCTGGCTGATGTCTCGCACGCTTCAACAGGTTAACTCAAAGGTAGTAATTATCAACTGTCCTTTTCACATGTTTTGATTTGTCAAAACGGATCCAAGTGTGATTAATTAGCCGACAGTTCCCTCAGGCGCGAAGCTGTTTCAGGTGGTCGCTTATTTGTTTTTTTTTTATCTCTTGATGTTTTTGTAATCCTTAATTCTTCTTTCCTTTCAAGAACAAGAAAGACTAACTTCTAATAACTATTAAGTCATTAAAAAAAAATCATCGGAGTAGAAAAGTGCGCGTTTCAAGTAAAAACAAATGAATTATGCATCGTACTGCTTAGAATGACCCTGAATGATTAAGCAGTTTTCTCACGCTTTCAGATCTGTTATCCGGGCCCCTCTTGCGAACAAGTATGCCCCCAGAATAAATTAACGCAAAACAATTCGCTGATTGTGCACCGCTATTTCTAGTCCCCTGCCGCAACTCGAAAAGAAAAAGGGGCCGCCAGATGGCAGGTTCTAAACCGCCGGGTCGACATGAAACAATTTCGGGAGCAACTTCAGAATACCCCGCAACTCATTTACATGTCATTGAATAAGAATAGCGTCTATTGTGTTAGGCCTCGATCTTCAAAGCCTCCCGACACATGTAAGTGAGGCAGAAATGAGTTGCGGGGTATTCTGAAGTTTAGCCAAATTTCGATAATTCAGATAAAGTTTTGACCAACAGGAGTTTGTTAGTCGTCTATCGTCGCACACGAATCTGCAAACGCTTTGTGAACAGTGCGGCAGGCCTTTAATTAGTGTGCTAATGTTAACTCTGTCGCACCTTGGGGACTGACATCACGCACCAAACCGTTTGATTGACAGCAGCTGAAATCTGCAGTGCGACTCAAGTTTTCCCAAAGCTAAATTTGTTGACTAATCACAGCCGATAAGTTCAAGACAAGCAAATTGATATTCCGCTCGTTGATAAACTGGACACTGTAAGTACCTGTCGCGAGAGACAAAACTATTCTGCGCGGTGAGATTGGTGTGGGGTAGCTGTGGGTTTCCAGGGAATTCTCACGATGCGGTCATATTTAGATCCACTGACCTTTAGACCCGCATCCAAGAAGGCGTTATTCCTGTAATTGGAAAAACTGTAGGCAATGTTACTGTCCCACCACCTATAGTGGGAGACTCTGCATTCCCTCTGCGCACATGTTTAATGAAATCATACACCAATGCAGTTCTGACACCCCAGCAACGTAACTTTTTTTTTTTTTTTTAATAAAAAAAGCAACGTAACTTTAATTACCGTTTAATTAAGCAGAGCCCGTATGCTTACGGAGGGTGCTTATGGGCAACTCAAGGGTAGGTGGAGGGTGCTACTTCGAAAGAATGAAAGTAGTCAAGATAATGCCCGCATTACTACATTGGCATGCATGGTTGTTCATAATACATGCATTGCAAAAGGAGATGCAATTTCCAGAAAGCTTGACTTGAGTTTGGATGCAGATGGTCAAAAGATAAATCGAGAGGAAATAAGAAAGCTGTTGCAGATGAGAAATTGCTCAAGCATCAGGGATGTCTCAGTGGAGGCAAATAAAGTCTTTCAATACGTAGAAAATAAAGGTTGGGACTGACAGTTTCGATCTATGGCAAGCGTTTGTTATCGTCTAAAAGTAACGCAAGGAGCAAATTTAATTCGAGTTTCTGGCTTGTTTACAGCGAGATCAAATACAGCTTATAACAACTGTAATATATAGATTTAGCCAAGCCTAAAAGCGGAGCTCGCATCTTTTTTTCCCGCACGTTTCAAGGGCACAACGCCTTGCCCCGGCCAGGACTAGAACCCGGGTCGTTCAACTCGGAGCTCAGTGCACTGACCACTGGACTACTGGAAAAAGCCATGGCGTTGGCGTGCCCGCGGTACAGTCGACCACGCATGTTAAAAGTAGCACCTTGTGCGGTCGTACGGTCGTACGTCCAAATTTTTTCGGCTTGATGGGTTACTACTATTTTGTATAATTATGGGGCTACGCTCTGCGAGCCCGCTATAAATACATACCTTTTTTAGAGAGTCCGTTTTTGCGGACCGACCTGCTTCTCGAATTTTCGTTCCGCTGGCTTGCTTCTGGAAATCTTCATGTACGTACATGTACATATACGTGGAAAACCTCGAAATGGACAACTCGCTAAAATGGGTTCTTTTTATCAAAGTAAGCGGTCAGACAACAAGTGATACGTTGTGGAAGTAAGGTGAGGTATTTTTACTGAGAATTTGACGTATTTTATAATTTCATAGAACGGTCGTAAATAAACCCTAACCCAATAATTCCGCCGTGACTTTTATTGCGCAAGATGATCATCTCACAGCTGGAGCTTGGGCCGCCTGTGGTTACAGAAGCTTTTACAAACTATGATCGCTCCGAGTCACTTCTTTAGCTTGCAACACTTTTATGTGATACTGAAAAATGATTTATTAAGATTTACTCAAGACCAGATGGTTTCCTTTGTTTGTCGAAGAAAGGGGTGCAGAGGAAATAAAATTTGTTGAATTATATCCAGGAGCTCGAGATTATCGGGGAATCTTTTATATAGGGTTAACCTCTAGAATATCCCCTTTCGAGAGATACTTTTACAATTTTTATTTTCCTTCTCTTGAATAAAGTATTGTAATCTGTAAGAATATGATTTTTAAAATGTCAACTTCATTTACACCTGATATTCATTCCTCTATGTAATTTCTTGTTATTCTCCGACCTGCAGTTGTTCGGCTGTGTTAGATAAAGCCATTCGTGGTCAACTGTTGAATAAAAACTAATATTAAGAAAAACTCATCGCACAAAAGATGAAAAACACATCTTTAAGTCTGAATTCCTTCCACATCTTATCTTGTCGTTAATGAGTACACGCGTTGCACATATGCACCATCTCACCGCTATTGATTTTTCTTGGGAAGGACAGTAACTAATAACATTGGGGAGGCATCGAGCAAGGATATCGGAGCAAAAGTAAACGAATGAGAAGAAACATCTTTGAATATAAGGAAACATGCTAAAAACGCATTCAAACGTAACTCTTTACTCGACAAAAAATTGTCAATCGCGAAAACAAGTCCTTTGAAAATCATTTTCCTTCTGCGCAAAAAATGAAAAGGAAGAAAGACACTTGGCGTTAATACGTGTGCTTCTCATCTTTGAATTTTTATTACACTTCTGAATAAAAACATTTCAAAATATGACACAGTTTATCTATCAATCAATTTAAAAAGTTGGCAGTCAACGAGGAGGAAGTGTTCTTACCATTACGTAACTATCGCAATAAAATGAGAATGACTTATTATCGCTGTTGGAATAATGAGTTGACATTTACAAAAAATTAATTGAATCTTTTTTTTTTCCAAAACAAAGCGGATATTGAATTCGACGAGGTCTTATCTTCCTTTTAGGAGTTAATCGTATTTTCCACTATCTTTTCCTATCTCTCCAAAATAGCGACAATATCATTACTCCTACTAAGTCAATTTCCTCCTTCCTTCTTTCCTCAATTAAAGATTTTCCGTTGTCGTTGTCATTGGCAATAATATTTCTGAGTTTTGTCTTTTAAAGGCTCGCAGTACAGCTTTTTTTTGTCGTGAATCGTCGTGTAATAGGTTGGCTTCTTTCTCTTGTAGTCTTGTGGACTTCGTTCTTCGAGTTGTGCGACGCGACAGCTCGCGACTGCTTCCACGGCGACGCCGGGATAGCGCAGTCCTGAATCCTCTTCTATAGTTCTCGTTGAAAATGACGTAAATGTACGGGTTCACAGCAGAGTTGGCGTGGCCAAGGAATAGAGTTAGAAAATCCATATCGTAAGGCAGACCGCAGACATAACGAGCCGATTCCGCAAACATCACAAACATTCTGACGTACAACGGAAGCCAGGATAATGCAAAAACGATTACAACGGTTACTAACATCTTTAAGACTTTCTTGTTAGTCTTGTCCTTATTTTCTTGGTTTGACGACAGTTCTTGGCCAGGTGCTTGCCTTCGCCACAGTTTAAACATAATTACTGTGTACAGAGATGCTATGAGCGTCAGAGGCAAGGCATACAGTATTACAAACAGCGCTATGGTGTAATCTCGAGGAGCTGTGTTTTCATCAAACGGTGGATCCCATTTTTCTTTGCAATATGCAAGGCCTTTTTCACCGGTGTTTGTAGAGACGTAAAGCTGAGGACCTGAAATGATAACCGACGATAACCATGTAGATGAAATGATACCTTTGGCGACGCGAAATGTAATCACACGTTTTAACGGTCTGAATATTGCGAAAAAACGATCGAATGCGATCGCGCAGAGCGTGAAAACCGAAACCGAGATTGTGAGTGATTGCGCGAAGGGCAGTAGTTTGCAAAGAGCCTCTCCTATCCATCCACCAACAGCCCAGATATCTAGTCCACGGAGTATCCAGTAGGTTGTAGGTAGCATGTTGAAAACAGTGGTCAAAAGGTCGGCAACAGCCATGTTGATGATAAGATAGTTCGTGATGGTTCGCATTCGCCGGGTTTTGTGCACAACCCGCACGACCATAACATTTCCGAACAGGGAAAGCAGTATCACTAAGATGTAAGCGGCTGCTTTGATGCCTTTTACATACTCTTTGGTGTTTTGTTCTGGGCAAGACGGGTAATCTTGACTAGTTTCCGCAGGAAAGCTAGATGCTGGTACAGTTTGGTTTAACATGTCGAACGAGTACGAAAAGCTCGCGGGAAGAAGAAAGACAACGCGGCTCTGGATAAACGGTTAAATTCCACGTTGTAAAGTGGGCTTTTACGCTCGATTAGCAGCGGTCACTTTAAGGGCTTTTAAGTCTTCCCTGTTCTTCGAGATGATTAATCCGTCTTAGATTGAACGCTCTGTGTACACCGCCAGCCACTCAGTCTGCCATGAATAAAAGGCGATCCTCTCGAAAGGCGATGGAAACAAAACAAGAATTGACAACAAAAAATATGCAGCACTATATGCGTGGGTATGTTTACAAAAGCTCGGTTTTCAAAATGCAAATTCTTTCATTGATGAACATTGCGATTTAGGTGTAAATTAGGTTAAGACGCTTTTCTGATCAAAATGAATTGTCACACTTTCGCCAATTTTAGAAAATGAATTCGGATATCGGCTTTGACACTCGAGATTTTTATTCAATAAACGAAGATAAACATAATCATAACATATGTACTTTTAAAATCCTGTGACGGTCTCCTTATTCTTGCCGTATACTTTGATGTTAGAGAACACAGACGTTTGAGACATCGGATAAAAGTAGGGTTAAATGTTCAGTTTAAATTGTGCAAGTATAAATGATTAATAAGACTGGCATGATCTTTTCAAAGAAAGTTTTCACTTTTGCGGATTTTAGCTATGAGAAGGAAAAGTTTGGCCAAATTGCGAATTAGTTCAGAAATGCTTCTTTCATCTTTGACGGGAAAAAAAAGGCAAAAGGTTCATATCCTTAAAAAAGAAAATATTCTGCTAAGAAGACAAATAATAACGTTGTATTAGCAATAAAATCGATATTTTTCAAGTATTGACAGGGTAGAACCATGTGGTTTAATTTGGTATCTCCGATCCATAATCTTTCCTCAAGCCCAAACAATTTCGATCCTTCGCCTACAGCCATAAAATAATTACCAGAGATAAAAACATTGTTCTACAGTGCGCAATAAAAATAGTCGGCACTCTTTTCAAGAAGATATCCAAACATTTCTAAGGACTTGATGGTCCTGCTGGATATAGAGTGAGATTGATGTACGCTTTTATTGAGAGAAACTTTGTTTGTCGATGGAAACTATTGCTTTTCGTACTTGACCATTGCGGTTGTGGCTTTCCCTTTCATTAAAGGGTTAGAAAAAATAGACAACAAATAAAGAGAAGATTTCACTAAAAGCGAACGAATCTTTCCATTTCTTTCACGTGGCTACACCTTAAGTTAATTTTTAGCATTATATCATATGCTAAATGAGGCCTTCGCATTAAAACATCTCATTATCAAAACGGAAATCCCCCATTAGTGATCCAAACTCATCTTTAAACATCATGACAAGACGAAAATGAAATTTCATATTCTATATTTAAGCAAGAGGAAAACACAAATTAACTTTGAGCAGAACAAATCAGAAATTACTTATCTGAAGATTCAAGAAATCAAAAAGAATGTTTATTTCATCCCTGACACATATCCTCCTCGAACACAGCTAAATTAAAGTAAAACCAGCCAGGAATAAACTGAAGATGTCTTACGTTTGTACAAAGCCATGTACTCTTTGAACTTTGCGCCAATTTGGAAATGAATAATCGAAACACATGTTCGATATTTTGCGCATATCGGGGCTTACTCAAGAGAAGTGGTCTTAAGTAAATCACTCTCACTGAAACAGATGCAAAAAGATCGCGTCCGAAAGCGTGAGCTCTGAGATCGAAAATATTGTAGGTAAATTATATAGTTAGGTATATACCTTATCGTTATTTCATGTGTGAAGTATCTAGTTTGCGTAAAATAATCGTAATTAATGATCATTAGGGAAACAGGATTGGTAGCGATTTGACCGAGGGCTCTTTGCTCAAAATGTCGGTTTCGAACTTCGAAGTGTGACTTAGTTTTATACGATCAGGAGGCTATTTTTAGAGAAATTTTCACGAAAATCATGCAGATACAATTTGATCTTTAATTTCAATCGTTAATTTTCCACGACTGATCATTTCTTCGGTGGTTACCTTTCACCAGCCTGCAGAACTAACGAATCTGTGGTGAGCCTGGATTAAGTATTTTCGCAATTAAGTCTAGGCCGCCATCCCGGAGTTTTAGAGCACTTACAGATGTGTACAGAAATAAATTTTACCGAGAAGGTGGTATATTCGATGACCTTTACACAAACATGGCGACTAAGTTAACTTTTGCGAGCTTTTAAACACTAACTCGGCCTCTGAAAAAGACGCCTACACTACAGGGTATCCATTTATTTCCAATTTCCGATAGACTACGAGTTTTAGCTTAACGGAGAACTAAAATCGAAACAAGACATTATACCTTGCCAATTGCCATCAACTTTTTGCCCTTTCGGATTGCCATATTGCAACTTAGCAGTAGCGTGGCAGTTAAAGTCTTCTTCTGTGTTTATGACCCCAGACCGTCAGTTAAATCTTCCAGTTTCTAGTTTATGTTTCGTATTCGCCGGATTTTGTGCACAACCCGCAAGACCACTACACTACCCTACTTGGAAGACTGACTTAATCGAAGGAGAACAATATCTTGAGATTTCAGGCCAGCGACTTGTTATTGTAAGATATCAGGACAAGAAGCAAGTCTGTAATAGGATCCTTGTGTTTGCAAAAAGATTTCTGGGATCGCCAAGGCCGGCAAACGTTGCAAGTTGCTAGAGGGAGATATATGGCGAGAGGATGCTTCGACTTCCAAGTAATCGATTTCGGAGAGAGATCGTCCCTTTTTCGTCGCAGTTTAATCAGAAAAAATTTAGGTAATGTCGATACGAGGGAAGTGTAAAGTTTTGCTTGAGTAATCAAGAAATATGTGAAAAAATAACTTAATAATTTCTCTCGTAGGGTGTCAGAGATTCACGTCTATCTGATATTGTTTCGAAAGTTCTGCATAAAAACAAACCTTTTAATTTAAGCGGCGAAGAAAGCAAAAATGCCACTACTGCTCAAAACAGAGTTTAGATGTCGACCACATGGTATGTTGTTTCTATTTTTGTCAATGTGTCAACCCTCTGAAAATTCCTTGCTGCAAGCCTGAATTTTAGATTTCATAAGATAAAGTTGCCAGTTTAACCCCAAGTCAGGAATGAATGAAAAAAATAATAACTCGGAAACCTATTCGACCTTGAGAAATAAATCCAAATTTCCCAAGATTGTCCATTTGGGCTTTTGTAATATCACTTTTTTATCATTTAATAAAAAGGCAGACGTCAACCCTGTGAAAGTTTGTTTACTCACATTATCACTTAGTGGGTTCTCATAACGTTTCCGAAAACCAAAAGTTATTTCTATCGTAAGCTATCCTTTATCACAGGCCTTGTTAGTCTTAATAGGTGAGCGTATCTTATTTACTACTGTATGTAACTGAAATAGCATTGCTTACGTTGGCATGGGGATATAGCGGTGAACAAACCACGTCTAACGAGTCTTGAATCCCTCTTCTAATTTGATGCTGCTTTGCTCTAACAACTTCTAATTCATCTCTTAAGTTACCAAAAAGCTATTTTTTTCAGGGTATGCTCGCTTTTTTAGGGTATGAAAATCATAAATTCATGCAGACACGAGTACTTCCAGTTCATCTGATTTTTCTCTGAGGCTTCTGGATGCATCGGAGCCTTTGTTCTCGATGATATCCCTGACTGTGGAATGCAGTTCTATGGCATCTAAAACCAGAAAGGCCGTACAATAATCAGGCTGTGGCTTTTGCAGCTGATTTGGCTGTAACCTTGCGAAGCCCTGGATCCTCTGTAGAGCCAGCTTTTATGATTGCTACAGCTCCACTCTTGGATCCAGCTTCCGATGCAATGTGTTTGGCTCCAAGAATGAGGGCATTTCTAGAAGTGGTCTCAACAATCCCCTGGTGGTTGCAGTTGTCGCCTCCTTGACACCAACTATCAATGCTAAGTCACTCACCGCTTTTATGGCAGTCTTACTCATCGAATTTGCCAACAGATCCGGGTGCATACAACCTTCAGTTAAGGCCACTGCCGGATGGTTTACACCGAGCATATCTTCGGCAAGTTTAGCAGCAAAAAAACCATCGAGTTTGGTCTTTACCACCTTTTAACATCTAAATTTGTTTCTTAACTTCAGCTATTTTCCCGAAAACTTTTTTAAGGGCAGCATCTGCTTCCTGGGTCAGCGATGAGTTGGAAGTGGATTCAATATTTCTTGCGCCCAGGTCAACGCAGGCACCAGTGCTGTTCCTGCAATCAGAAATGGCAAAGCAGCACCAGCTGTCATGGCAGTGGCAACTTCTCCTGCCACGGTCATACAACCGCGTGCGATTGAGGTTGAAGCAGTCTTACAACTTCTCCATACTTTATCTAGGT
The DNA here is from genome assembly GCF_964200805.1 of Pocillopora damicornis. Lineage (NCBI taxonomy): Eukaryota > Metazoa > Cnidaria > Anthozoa > Scleractinia > Pocilloporidae > Pocillopora > Pocillopora damicornis. Next base: position 7,705,083 of record NC_142671.1, read on the forward strand.
GATCAGCTAATTCACGTAGGTGTCTTACCTTTTTCCTCACTTCGAGGAGCATAGTATTAACTCCTTCTGCGAAAACATAGACTTCTCGCACTAGTTTTTTCGTTTCAGCCGCACTCAGAATCTCTATTTCAGCGACAGTCACGTCTGAAACAGACATAAAAGCGATTTTGATCATCACACTTTTCAGAAGTATTATCTCTGAATATTTTAATTGTATATTAAATTCCCTTAGTATGCGCATATGTGATGATTTGGACTTCAATGAGAAATCAACTTAAATAACCAGTGAAAAGAAATACGCTTGAAGCAGACAGTATCCGTTACTTTCCGACTATGGGCCTAGTTAGCCATTAAACTAATTTAAAGAAGTTGATCGGTTGGTGTGATTAGCTACTTTTACGCGGTCAATCGAAATTTCTCGTTTTCTTATTTAAAGGGGAAAAAAACATAGACAAATTTTGGGTCAGAAGTTCCTTTTCATTTCGCTCTTATTGGTTGAAAGAGCTTGATACAACGCGGTACAAAACACAGAGCGGAGCAAAATCTGTCACGCCATCTGCCGACGATCTCCGGAACCCTCTCTAACTTTTGTCAAAAAAAAACAAACAAACAAACAAACCACAAACAACAAACTCTTGGGATACAGAATCATCAAATCATCAATTGATACAGAACAGCCTGTAGATAACAGTGCAAATTACACTGAAATAGAAAGTAAAATTTAGGAATTAGCGAGTTGGCAAGTAGCAACAGAAGCACCAAACAAACTAGGGTTTGTAAACATACCAAGCGCCGAAACTTACGAAATTATATCGTGAGCAGAGACCAACTAAAATAAACAAAAAGAAAACGAAATGGATTATTCGAGTTTTGAAGATTTTCATACTCAATTTGTCGTAAGCTTAAGTAATAAAACTTAAGCACGCCTAACACTCGTATAGTATTTATAATTTCGTGAATGACGAAAAACGCAACAAAACTGGCATAACTGTTAAAAAGTTCGCAAATCAGAGTGTACGAGCGACTGTGATCCCGCTGAGGTCCATTGCAGCTAGCTCATCATGGCGATTTCCGGTCATCACAGTGAAGCAAGCCTTGGAAATTAGGTCGTACGCTTTTCGAGTGAAAAACTACGAGCTTACTTTGATAATTTTTATAATGCGTTGAGTGGAAGGCAGTCAACCCGACCAATCTTAATTTTTCCCTGTAACTTGGCTGTCGTTTATTCATTAAACACAGCACCTTGAGCAGTTTGTTTTTTAATTTTCATGGTTAAATGAAGACGGAATGATGACGAAAGTTGTTTACCGTAAACGGAAGTTGTATTCCGCGTGCGGAAGTTGCAATGTATCGCATGCATAAATTAATTTCGATGAAGCTCAGAAACTTAGAGATAAAATGTTTATATGGTTTAATAAAAATAATACCCTCAAATCTTATTTCAGAACTTCTGAAAATGCGACTTGAATCGAGATACCGAAATGTTCACACCTGGGGGACCCGTAGCGGGTTCATTTAAACACAAGCTGTGACCACGCGAAAGAGCATCAAAGGTCGCCATATTAAGCTGTGCATTTGCGTTCGTCTTCAGTTAGTATAAAGTAATCATTGCTCTATCATTGTACTTTTCCTCGTGAGCTCTTCAACATATAGTCCAAATATCAATCATAGCGGCCAAGATAGTCTCACTAGAATTTTTTTTCGAGCTCCAATATTACGGCCGGGACTTGAGGCTCGCTCGAGCAAAAACAGTAATACCAACCGGTCAGTACAAAATGCAGACCACAAACTGTAGACCGAGTCCAAATGCAAACTAGGTACAAAATGTAGACTGCAGACTGGGTACAAAGTGCAGACTGAGAATTTAGACTGTTTTTTCGTCTGATACGTGATAACACGTTATCTTACAACTCACCAAGAGTCACGCAATCGCTTTTCCGCGATCATCCCAGTTTCACGACTATTTGCACTATTGTGGAATATCCCTTGCCCGTTTCTTAATCACAATCGTTCTTAATAAAATTTCAAGCCTTTGCGCGCGAGTTGGTTGGTGAGATTTCGATACAGAATTGGCTAACTTAATAAAAAAATATGTAAATGTAGAAGTAAAGGAGATGTCACTATTGAATATATAACACGCGCAATATTCGAGAAACAATTGACAGCTTTGCACGTGGTCCGTACGTTTCATCGTTTTAATCAATATGTTTTCATTTCGTTGACAAAAATGCGGACCGAGACCAAAACTGTTCCTTCGACTTGATATATTTTCAACGTTCAGGGGTGTACACACTGATTTTTCCATATGTGCCTTATATTGTTACTGGCTTAGTACATGGGGAACCAGCGAATTTTTATAGAGAAAAGCGAAGAGTTGCTTTCGTGACTGGCCATTTGTTTACTTTTCTGGTGGTTTTATCTCTCATCTGTTTGGTGACTTCGCAAACACACACACACGCACACAAAGAAAAAGGACATTGTCTGCCTAATGACCTCTGCCCGTCCTACCTCTAGCCCACACAAACTTTTTCCCAATTCTCATCACGACGAACGCACAAGTTTTCTTATCACAAACCTACCCAAACATGAGAGAGAATTCATTCCAAAAGTCTCGAAAGTTCGCATAAACCGAATTCAACTGCACCTATATTCAAGAAGTCCAAGAAATCGATAAAATCTTAAGCCATAACATGAATGAGCTGGCTCCAAGAGCCCTTTGATTTACGATACATTGAGATATATTTAATATAACTGTAGGCTACATTAAGTTATGAACACCGTTTGTCATAACAGAAAGTGAAATGGTCTAAAAAAACTTGTACAAAACTAAAATGTTCCCAAAATTCATTTCAACAGACTTTCGAGATTCTATCGGTTATAACAATACTCAAAATTTTTGAGGGCTAGCATTGAAATCTTTATGACCAACTACTTTTAGACAGATCTAAATCAGTTTACAGTAATTCTAAAAGAAATGGATTAGTTTTTGTGATTATGTCAAAATTTAATTCTTGTCAAAACAACACTGCGCAATTTTGCGCTAAAGTAACTGTATAGAATATTTCATTTACTCACAATGCTCATTGCCAGTAAAATAAAATAGGGTACACGTCTCATTAAAGGAGACGGAGGTGACGCGAATAAAAAAGCCGTTACGTGCTTTACAGCTTTACAGTTCAATAGTAGCGGTCACGTTTGTTTCAAGAAAAGCAGGAACATCTAGTTATTTAAAAAGTTATTGATGCAAAACGCATCCTTTTAATACTAGAAGTTTTCCCTAACATTTGAGTAAAATACTGTGTTCGGTACAGAAGTAGAAACAAATAAATCAGTTCGAAAATGAAATTTTCATGAAATCAGGTAGTTAGCAGTAAGTGTTCCTCCTTTATCTTTAAACTCTACTCCAAATTGCAGTTGCGTACACCAAAAAATGAAATTGCCATCCCTTTTAATACCAGAAGTTTGCCCCAAAGTTTGAGCAAACTATTGTGTTTGGTACAGAAGTAGAACCAAATAAATCAGTTTGATACTGAAATGTTTCTGAATTGAAATCAGTACAATTTAGATAACCTTATAATTTAGTCAGTCATACACAAAAATCCCTGTCGCTCATTTAGTAATGCTGCAGGTAATCACTTAGGGAATTTCCTGTGCGGAGATGCGCCTCATAGGCCTCTAGCCAAATCAGACCTTTCATGGTCACTTGGTAAAGCGTGTTGTCGTCTGTCCACGCGGCCGGTTTGTAATGACAAATTTTCGTGCAGCCATCTTTGCTTCCCCAAGTGTGGTCGTCATCGCTTCCAAAACACATCTCCGCTCCGTCTCGCTTACTCAAGCAACGCGATGGGCTGCTTACCACCATTTCAGGGCAGCTATTGGGAAAATCGGAAGGGACGTAAATCCTCAATGTGTACTCCTTGTTATTGGTACATGTTACTCTGATTTCGACCCTGGTGTTGCCTGTTGGGTCGATCCAAGATACACGGTTTCGGAAGTACTGCTCAAGCAACGTTTTCTCATATCCAAGGCGTGTTTGTTGAGATGCTGACCAGGGCATAGCGTAAAAACTTCTCCTTGCTGTCTAACTTGAGATAGCTTTAAAAATATTGAGGTTTACAATATATTTCAGAATGAACGCTGATTGTTTCTTAGAAATCGACGCCTGCGCAAACAGGTCCAGCTAAAAATAAATTTCTGGGAAATGTTTGTGACATTCAAGTGGGAGGTAAGGACTTTTCGGTTTCATGACTTGCAGCTGCGATAATTCTTCCGGTACATCTTAAATGTCGAATGAGTTGAGAGCTTCAGACTTTATTTTCCGTATTTCATAAACTACGAAGTAGATAATCATAATACAGACTGAGAGCTTTTATCTGATAGCAGTGATTTAATTTTTCAAAATAATTGAAATAATCACAATTTCTGTTGGCCTGAACGATGGCATAAGAAAGGTCTTAAAACTTTGGCTGTGTCTTTCACGGTTCTTAATCGATAAAATAAAACCCTTGACTATCCAACTTACAGTACCCTAAGCTTTTTGTTAAGACAGAGCGAAAAATTCACCCGTAGTTATTCGGTTTTAAGGCTGTTTATACAAGAAAAATCTGTTTTGTCATGCAAAATAGATGGCAAAGTCGGTGTGCGTTAATAATCGAATATTTTGATAAATGTGACCCGGAAAGTCCTCATTTACCGTGATTTCTGGCCGTTTAGTCGCAACAACGCGCTTCTTCATCCGAAACTTATGTGTTCGTGTATGTGAGTTGAATTGATTCGAATACAAAGCAGTATGTCGATAATACTCCTATTTAACCGTTTAAACATGCTTCACAAATCCTGCTTACAGGAGTCGGCCTATTTGTTTCTAGTTTCGAGTAGCAAATATCCCATTTAAGAGTCCTTTAAGTTTTTTTTTTTTTTACATATGTGCCGACCAAAAAATGTTTCCTGACATTCACTTTAATTAATTATGCGGCGACGTAAAACTGAACTCGCGTCGGCTTCGTGTTTTCGCGCAGCTTTGTCGCGGTGTGCGAAAAGAAAAATAAAATTGATTTTTCGCACACTACTCTAAATCCTTTGACAAAATTTGTTCTCTCACGCGTAAATCACTGAAACTAACAGCCGTTCCCAGAAATTTCGAAAGGTGGTGTTATTCATCATCAAATTTTTTTTTGTGTACACTTTGCACTGTTTTTGAAATACTTAGTTCTCATGCACCTACTTGAATGATGATGATGGCAAAATGAGTTATCTGTCAGAAAATGGGCGGGCAATTTCTTATTCCAGCGAAGAATCGAGATCCCTTGCCTTTGTCCTCAAGTAAGGCGCTGCCTTACACCCTTTCTTTTCGATCAAATCTCTAATATTGAAGGCTAAATCAACGGCATCCAAAGCAACAAACACGGAACTGACTCCAATAATGATAGTTCTAGCAGCCTTAGAAGCCACTTTCGGGCTGCCGCTTCCAATCTTTCCCACGGTGTTGGTGCTTGCTTTTAGACCAGCTACCCCTTCGTTTGTGGCTCCTTTCAAAGATTTAGATGCAGTGTTGAATAGCGCCCCAGTAGCGGTTTCTACAACAGTTACAACTGTTGCTTCAACCCCGGCCTATCTCGGAAACGGTTTTCGTTGTTGCTTCTATAAGGATATTCAGAATAATTTCCGAACTTATTCCCAAGGTTACAAGGACATTTTGAAGTAGCTTAACGACAGTATGATTCTTCCCAAATAAAGCCACAGCTAGCTGAAAGATAAAAGCCAGAGCTTAGTTTCCATTCATTGACTTGTTCCCCAAGTTTCCTCCTGAATTGATCGGCAATTTGCAAAGCTTTTTCGGCTTTTCGTATTTGTTTAGAGTTGACAACAGCCTCCACGGCCGCTGTGCCTAGACCTGTGCCAGCAGCAGCTACTCCAAGCAAAAACCCTGCCATCAGTAAAGGAGTAGCAGCGCCAGCGGTAAAAAAGGTCGCGATTCCACCTCCAATAGTCAGCACACCTCCTAGAATACCCGCACTGTTTCCAATCGTAGACGCGATTCGACAATCACGCCATACTTTGTCCAGATAATTTGCTGCTTCATTTAAGCAAATGATCGCTTCTAGTTTGGCGTGGTTCATTTCCCTTATTTCCTCGTTGAAAGCTCTAAGTTCCGCCTTGAGCTGTTGTTCATCAGCCGCAGACTTACTCCAGTTAATCACTTGCCATTCGCCATTCACATTAGACTTAGCCATTATTGATAGTTTTTTTTTCCCTCGGGTTTTTAGATAATAATGATTGATTTTGTGGGAATGACATGTAACGGAGTGTTGTTGTGAAAGTTGGTTACTTGCTCCACGCAAATGCAATCAAAACGTGGTGGATTAACAATTATTTCAGGAGCAATGATTTATTGTTGAATAATTCCGAAAGCAAGACGAAACTGTAAGATGGGAGGCAGCATTTAAAGAAAACGTCGACGCTTGCTGGCCCCACAAAAGTTGTTAATTGCGAATCTAGAGAGAGGAACCCGACTGAATTCTTGGTTGGAGTTTACTCAGAATAACGATTTTTCTCCTTCAAATAAACGGGCGAAGCCGTACTGCTCTAAAAACCGGAATAAATCACTTTTCGAATCCACAGGTATAAGGATTAGCAATTTTTAACGTATTACGATGGAAAGTGAAAATAGCTGGTTAACATGACTCATCCATCCTATATAATTACTATCCTTGAATACCCCCAGAAAAGCACTATAATGATTATAGCGGTCCAGCAGCCAAGATCTTTATAATACCTTCCTAGAAGGGTTTGCCTAAAAATTTTTATATGGCTAGAGCAAAATATTTTCAAACTTAATTTGCTGCTCGTATCCATGACAGTCGGTGAATCCAAATTAGTGCTGGCAATAAGTTTGTTACCGGAATCGTGGTTAAATCATTATGTAAAACTTTAGTACGGCAGAAGGCGTTAGAAAGATAAAATCATGTGGAAAAGTCATTTGCTGATGCAAAATAATCACTGGAATTGAGAGGCTATACCCTAACCAAGATTTTATATTCTCTTCGCCCTAACTTCATACTCCGGAGAGCTGGCTGATTTCTTAATTCTTTTCCCTTGAATTCTGGATGTCCACCGTGACTTGTTTATCTAGTAGATTTTTTTTCAGTGTGATAGCTAATACTTTGACAGGTTGCTAACATACACTCGGATAGTGACAAGCATCACTGGTAAATCTGTCTTCCCTACAAACCGGTACAATGGAACACCATGAAACAAAACAGGTGGCAAAGTGTCTTCCCTCTACGTCTCAAAAATCGGTGACGAAAAGTATAGGACCTAATTGCATCTCGGCTTCATTGATAAAAAATCTGATATTTTTTGTCTCAGCTCTCGTCATCTTACTAAAGAATTTTATCTGAGGAAGTTTTTGATGTGACTTGTTTAGGCGCTGCGTAACATGGCCGTAAGGTGGGTCAGTTGTTGTGTTATAAACAGATGGGCGTTCGAAATCGGATCGACAGGTTTGTCAAAATAAAAGTCCAGACTACACTATATGGGTTACGAAATTCGGTCTGAGAGTCTGCTCAAAACAAACTCTCCTGAAAAGGATTTGGGTAGAGATTTTCTGTTACCGTTGACCCGTAAAAAACGTAGATAGACTGAACATATAGGACTAAAACAAGAGATAGATCTGTTAAACCAATAATAAAATATGGAAGCATTTTACAGTTTTCAGTTTTGACTAAGAACCCAGTGTGGCTCGTAAGCATTATCATAAAAGCTGTTGCTTCTTATAATGATAACAGATTTACCTAATTAAAAAATATGAGATTTAGGATAAGAAAAGTGTCAAATGATCAGGAAAAAAAATCAGAAAAGCGTATCACCTGAGCATTTACCTTCCGTAATTTATTAGAAAACTGATATGTGCATTTTGTCATTTGTCCTGCAGATCGATTCTTTGGAATTCAGTCAACTGTGTAACGCTGTTTGTGGCTGTATTTATAGTTGATTTCGTACAAGGTGAGGAAAAGAGAAAATAATAGAACATATTTTCTCTTGGTGATAACTAATACCTATTGGAATACGAAATAGAACGAATCAGAAATGTCTTTGATGATGGTCTGCTGATCTCATGTTAAAGTCACAGTTATATCATCATGCTTAGCGGAATGTCTGCTCCAAAACTTTATAAAACTCAAGTCTAGGTCATATTTCCCAAGCCAACAGTGAGGTCCTGCGTCAAACATCATCAAGAAAAAAAACAACAACAATGCTGGTGAGGAAAGTGTATCCAGCCATGTCGTTAATCTCGAATGTAAAGCGCAGTGAAAAATTAGATTATGGGCTTAGTCAGTTGCATGACTGGCAAAATTTAAGCTTCATAGTCACCTTCTAAATGACATTATTCAAAAAATGAGAAGCCTGACTATTAAGATGGATGAAGATTTGCAATCTGAGGTAAGAATTGACCAGTTCTTAAGTTGGGATATTTGGTAACGTTTACGTCTTGCCGTTCTGAACTCTCTGTGTCCCATAAAGTTTGTACCACAACTCCGCGTCGATTTAAGTGTGTCATTGAAATTGGGCTACACCGCTGGATTTTGTAGCCCGATGACGGAATAAGCTTTAGATAGATAATTTCTTTAAAATGTAGATCAATCGATTTCAGGAGAACCTAAAACTATTTTCTCGAAAATATGCGCAAACCAAAATAAAATCTTTTGATTTGCAGGCGATTGTGGAGGATTTGATTTTGAAAATGGGGTTGAGGCATTATCTACCTGGAAAAAAACCGGACACGTCTTTGATAACCAACCAACATACAGGGATAACCCCGGGATACGAGACCAGGGAATAAAGACAAACGTGCAAGGTGAATGGTGGATAGCAACATTTGCGAACAAATCCAATCCACTTCTGATGGGTGATTACCCCATCGGCACTCTTACTTCACCAAGCTTTCGTATCAAAGGTTCCAATATAAACTTTCTACTTGGTGGTGGATGCGACGCAGGTAAAATACGAGTGGAACTTCTGGTGAACGGGAAAGTTCAACGCACAGCTTTTCCTGACAACTGCCGTGATCGCATGCGAAGAAAGTTCTGGAATGTAGCCCGATTCAATAACAAAATTGGTCAGATACGGCTGGTTGATGCATCAAGAGAGGCACATATAAATTTTGATGACTTGAAGGGAGATTTCAGTTGCGCCGGTAAGTAAACGTATCAGTTTCTGGGAGATTATACCAGTAATTGATTTCACTATAGATTGCTCTCTGTTTGATTAAAAAAGTACAATTTTGATCTGTTCGTTTTGATCTGTTCGATTTGATCTGTTTGGTCACTGTCTTTTATAACCCTGTATTTTTAAACCAAATTTCCCTGCCGGCACGGACACCGGATACTTTAATTTTTCATTTCTTCAAGTCCTGTCTAGTGTTTGGCTTAGATTGGAAGAGTGCTGATTGGTCAGAGCTACTTAGCCTCAGATCTTTAAGAATGTGATAAGTATGATGAGGAGAAAGTCAAGCTTCAGGAAGATCGATGACTAATCGATTTCTGATAATTATCAAAAAGTAGTGATAAATACATAATTAGGCAATAGTGGTAATACACAGTTAACACAGAGACTAACACTTTCTGTCTTATAGATGTGGGGAAGACTTTTTCAGACCTACACGATGATAATTACGGTAGGTACCTTATTCAGTTACTTTGCACTAAAAATATTCTCATACACGCCTACAATAACTATGATTGCCACTCTTTTATAGGAAACTCCTAATAAGAAAAGTGTATTTGAAAACATATATTTTATAGTATCGCAACATGAATCAAACTGATCAGTACTATTTGATCACTGTTCATAATATAGAGAAACATTTTTTGATAAAAACTCGGGTACATAAACTTTTTCGAAATTACCATTTAACCTTCAATGTAAAGAATCAATCGAGCCCTTCAAAAGCGGCAAGCCTCTCTAAAATTCCCTACCTTTAAGAAGGGTGCGTGCCGAGCTGAGCAAGACCGCATGTTCTTCATTTTGATATCGATGGTCAAAATGGAGTCAGTCACCCAAACATTGTTTGCCAAGCGGGCATTGTCATTTTGTGCTTTGCTTTTCCGTGAACTCAGCTCGGTGACTTGGGAGAGATTGGAACACATGAATTATTCCTAACCATCCAGGATGTAGCGGCCGAAATAGATGCATGGGACGTTGTTGGCGTGTTAATATTTATTTGGCTGATATTGAGACTAAATCAAATGAATTGAAGGCTGTTCAACCAAGAAGCAGCGTTCTCTGCAAATAACATTATCTTAAGTACATTCTCATCTTGAGACAAGCGATGAACCTGTTAGTCTTCGCCTGCAATCTTCGCTCAGAGGCAGCAAGTTTGAAAACGTTACCATCTTTTCTGGTTTTCCTTGAATGAAAAATTTCACTACCTCGGAAGAAGGTTAATTAGAGAACAGGAAGGGGACTGGGAATATACAAACAGGCTTCGGACTACACTACACAGTCCTAATTGGAAATTGGCCCGCGCAATATCCAGTCAACGTCAGACACTTAACACGGTTTTTAAAAGGACACAAGAACATCGTGGTATATTTACTCTGGTAAATCGATTTAAAACAAGTAAAAAAAGACGGCGTTATGCATCGGTCACGTGTCATCTCAGAGGGTCTTTCGCAACAGGGTTGCTGAGAACAATCTCAGAAACTTCTGCTCTGAATACAGATCTTGATTCAGGAGATGCAAGGTCTCCAAGTCTCTGATACTTCATCCATCGATAGCGCACGGAAGATGTTTTTCTACTTCGTGTAATGGCCTGGCTGATAATTTTAAAGCATGAATGGATCTGTTCTCCACTAAGCCGTTTCTATGCCAACCAAAAATTTATCTACATATTCTGCAACGAAGAAGGTTAATTTAAATTGAGCATTGATTATGAAATTATAGTGAATAGTGAGTAGTTTTTACCTTTTGCCAAAGGTGGTGAAGGTGAGTTTGTTCTTGTAGACGAGCCGTTGGACCCTGTACACTCAGACAGTAGCGATAATAAGCCTCACGATAATGCGGTCATTGGAACTGGTATGTAACGCGTAACTAACTGATATACCACTTGTGGCATTGACATAGCACAGCACCATCAGAACGAAAGTAGCTCTTCCTCAATTGTGGAGGGAGATCTTAAAGTTGATCATAGATTTCACCAAGCAACATATGCGGCTCAAAAATATAATATATAATGATATAAAAAAAAAAGACCGAAATATAAGTGAAGTTCTTCAATAAATTGATACTGATATAAAGATGCTTCAAGTTTTTGTGCACAAACTGTTTTTAATAAGCTGGGCATATTAGTCACATTCAATTTCTTTTAAACTTTTTTTAGCTCTGAATAGTTCCGAAACTACAAAAAGCTATGCAATTGCAGTGATGTTACACTTTCCTTGGATGCTTTATTCACAACATTGTATTAGATTTAGACACCTTTATATCTAACTTTTCTCAGTATTGTTAAATCTCTTGCAGATGACGATTACAACACGATGCAGTTGAAGCCAACGCAGAAACATCAGGATGAACCTATAAAGATCGGAAAAGGTCAGATCGAGTTGAAGTGACAAAATAAGTAAAAATGAACAAAACAAAACAAACAAACAACAAAATAAACACAAGAACGTAAACAAAACAAAACATAATATAGATTATGAAACAAAACAGAACAAATCAAAACATTAAAAAGAAAACAGCGAAGGCCAGGCAAGCGCCATACAACGTTTTTGTTTAGACAATCGTTTCTTTAAAGCCATTAGTACACGATGAGCGTGTTATAGAAGGAAAATTCGAACTTGCACTGGCATAGCGATTTAAATGAATCGTCAAAAGTGACTCTAATTTAGGCTACAGAGGTAAGAAAAGTCTAAGTTTGTCTTTCTTCCGCCTGATCTCTTATTACTTTAAATCATTCATACTTATAGGCAGGCCTCTTTTTAAAGGTTCGCTGGCAGCAGCAAGCATTTTCGATACTAAGACACCATCTAAACCGCCGTCAAGACCTGTATCTGCCTCTAAACTTTTGATGGCTCCAATTGCTAAGCCGGCCAATAAACCATCCTTCAGAGATCCAAGCAACAAGTCCGCTTTGCCCAAAGACGACGAATTAAGAAATCTTACCTGTAAGAATGAGTTAACCGTGTCATTGCGTTACCTAAGTGCTCAAATTCAATTAGAGATTAATTTATAAGCCTCTTGGTGATAAGCAAATCCAGTTAAGAGTTGTTAACCTGAGGACTCTCGAAGTTTTAATTTTTTAAACTGTCGATTATTTTGTCCGTACTATCCTTTCTCTAGGCAAGAACTTCATCGTTGAAATAAAAACTGGGTTACCATGGGACAATGATTTCCTTTTTCCATCAAATGCTAACTACCAGGCGACTAGAAGAGCAACAGAACTCAAGGTATGTGAAGTCTAGTAAAGGCTTTTCTAATGCAGGGTCTCCTGCTTGCCGCTTCCTGCCTCTCTCTTCACTGTGGATAGGATTCCCAGTGGTCTGCTATTCCTCGATGATACTCCGGATGAAGAGAAGCTCTTAGGGAGTGAATTGTCTTGCTAAAAAGAACGAAATGACCCGATTTGGCTCTATCCCAGACCTCTTGATCGATAGCCTAGCTCGTTAATCAAGATCACAAGCTGCTGCTTGTCCCACACTGTAATGCAAGCCTGATAAAAATGGTCTTTATATACAACTGCTTCTACAATAGTTTATTGAAATATATCCCTGTATATCAGCCAAACGTGTGATATTGTTTTAGTGTATGCTTATATTGTCTTTATTCAATTGATAACAACAATAATTTTCTTGTTGCCTCGCAGGTGCTAAGAGCATTCGACGAAAATAAAGACTTTAGAGGGGCTTTTTTTAACAAATTTAGGTAAGTAATGTATCATATGAAGTTCAGTGCAGCTTCAAATTAAGTCAGTGCACTGATTAACCTGCTCTCGTTAAACCCTGACTTGTACAAGTGTAAATTTGCAAACTAAAGCTGAAAGATTATCAATCAACGTCTTTTACAGTTCTTCAGAGGAACCAAGTGGAGTAAAGGCTTATTTTCTCCTACGATTCAGAGCGAATGGAAAATTCATTGGAAAACTGCTGGATGGTCTTGGACCAGGAAATGTTTCAGCAGCAGGTAATGCAAATTCTAACTTAAATTATTTCTCGGTCTGTTGTCAACAATATATTCTATGATTCTCTTCAGGGAGTGTGCACATTGAGTTAATTTGGAAAGGTTTATGATGATCGAACTATTTTGAACAGACCTCTCGATCCATAGCAAAAATAAAACATGAAAGAGATCTTGTTACAAGCCCAGAATTTGAAATGGTCCTCAAGGTAGTACAAGATTCAGAGGGAGCGGAGAGTTTGTGCCTGAGAAAATGTATAAAATGGTATTCACGTCCGGTCCTAATATAAAGTGCATCGGATAGATCCGTTTTAGATCTTAAATAACGTTAAATGTCTCGTCAAATTTAGGCTGCTATCCAGATACTCCAATCACCCAATGTCCCAGTTCCTGTCCATCGACTTGTGCACCCGCATGTCTTCATTCTTGTTGTCAACCGTCCGTTTCTGCCCCAGCCGCGCCTCAACCAGTTTATCAGCCCGCTCCTGTACCCTTGCCTCCTCCACCTCCCCCGCCACCACAGCCTGTTGCAATTATGGCGCCCAGCCCTCAAGTTTATCAACCTCCGCAGCGGCAATGGAATATACAAATAACTGGCCAAGCCACCATTCCCCCGCCACGAGCTCCGTATCCGATGTCACAGCCATTGAGCTGGCCCGGTTCCCAATGTTCTTCGAGGTGCTCTCCAAGCTGTGCACCAATATGCTCACCAATCTGTTGCCAGTTTTATAACTCTAAGCGAAATGAAGATATTAAAAAAACCTTAAAGAAAGAGGCTCTCCAGGAGGAGAAACATTAGTAAGTCTTTGTCTGGCATGTTCAGACGTGACGAAGGTAGACAATAATTATTACAGTCACTCTTCTACTAGCTGACCAGTTTTCAGAGGTTAGCACCATCTGTAGAGGACTTAAGGTAACGAGTCCCTTCCACATATCAATTTTACTTTCTCCCGCCTAAATAAGCTAACGATCCCTCTTAAGACGGCATTTTTGTTACCAGATTAAACTATTTGTTAACGGACGTTCCGGAGTAATTTTGTGGTACTAAAGAAAGAGTCGAACAAAACAAAAAAACTTGATTGAAAATAGAAACGTTTAAATAGTTTTCCACAGAACAATTAGTTTGTCGTCAACGTTGTGTTCAGAATGCGCTGTTCGATTCATCAACCAAAATTAACACTAACTATTTGTTTCATTACAAACTAAACTTAGCATGGACACAAAAAATTGATTAGTGGGAACTGACTTAAGTGACTACTCAAGAAGACTAATCTCTTAGATATGGTTTCTCCTGTAAATCATATAAAATACAACTATTATGATGGTTGTGGAGATAAGCTCTCCTCAACAGCTGAATGAGGATGAGTCATATCTAAATTAAAATGACCTTCGAGTGCTTCCCTTCGCAGTCACTATGACTCGGGTGGTGAATACTTGTTAAATAGTGTTGTCTATTGATGTAGTTTTGACCAAAATAAATCTACTAATCCAAAATTTCACTATCACTGTTCAACAGAGTCGACATCACTCGTCAATGATCCTGTACAAACTGTACAGATTTTATCCGGCCTTAGAGCTCAAGAATGGAATTTAGCGATTGTAGAATTGTATAGACTGAGTAGTGAAATAAAGTCAGATTTCAACTGCTAGAATGGTTCAATCATTGCATTAGATACCGTGTGTTTCATTGTGTGCACAGCTTTGAGTCACAGTGGAGCTGTAGGTTAGTATTAATTTGCATATTTCGGCAGGTGCCGGTGTCAATAAAATGTTTTTTATATCTCAATAGAGAACCTCAAAGGAGACCCACCTAAACAAAATGATCCTATTTTTGACGAGAAATTTCTCCGCCAGAGGTGAAAACTTGCGTAAAATGGTTCAGATAGTGGTTCGTGCAACTTGTTTTACGAATTGGCAACTTCCCCATTTCCTATTAAGTTTAAATACAACCGCTTGATCTACCTCTCAATTTGCTTGGATTTCAAAGCATACTGGTAGCCATATTATGTACAAGAGAGTAGTTTACTAATTTAGAACTGGTTGACATTTTTCCCCTTTTTTCGTCATATGAAATATTCGCATCAATTAAAATTTATATCAATCAAATAGCCGACATAAGATCAACAATGTTTCCAGATCAAGTAATGGTGCCATTGTATTTATCTTCCTCTCTCTGGGTTGAGATGCAAGATACAAATGAAACATCGGTACCAGAAAAATATTGAGATTTTGTCCAATTTAACGGTAAGATGAGTTGAGTGTCTGATGACGTGCATATCAATTTAAACTCATTGAGTAGGGTCAGTGGGTGGGCTACATTTAGGAATTTAAACTAAATGTTCAGTCAACGATGAAAATCAAGACAATGGTACAAAACGAACACCTAAGATTAGGAATCTTACGCCTAATTAACAGAGACTTCGTTCAAATTGATCAATAGTTTGAAACACCGGCTCGACAAAGCTCATCAAGAGCTTGATCATTGTCGCTTAATTTTCTTTAATGCTAAGGTTTGTAGGAGGACATCACATTATGGTCTGATCTTTGAAGATTTCTTTGGCATGTTTCATATCATTAACGCCGTAAGCGTGAGAACTTAAGCCTTGCTTACATCGGGTTTTTATTATTTTCTCCTAGTTCGTTGTTGAAATAACTTCAGCTCTTGTGACAATATATTTAATTAAGACTGCTTATTAGAAAACCTCAATAATGTTTGCAAATTGCTGTCGGAACTGAAGAAGAGGCGCTTCCTCATCATTTCCATCGAATTTATAAATTTTATGTTGTATCCATGTCAAACAAATTCAAGCGAAGAACTTTCTTTCACAGGTTTTTCAAGGCATGGTGCCCGGTCATGAAAAGTGGTTCGACATTGGAATAGTTTTTATAATCAGCTCGATTTCTTTAATCTCATTGCGAGCACAAGGTAAAGAGATGCATGTGTATCAGAAAGATCACGCTGGCCACAAATTTGAAAAACAGAACTACTATGGTTTTAGAACAACTGTTAACCGTAAGCTATGTTTGTTGAAATAAACATTCCTCGCTGAATGTTGTATCGACAAAATATGATTTTCTTTTGACAGCTCAAACATGTGACGACATACTTTTCGAAAGAATAGGGTGCTACAAACAGACGGTTGGAGAGCGCCGTCCTATGTCTGATGTACTCTTTACAGACCGTGACACGTCTTCTAATTTTTGGAGTGGTATTAAGTACACTTTCCAAGAATTTAACATCTACCTTCCAGATTTGGCTTGTAGATGTGCAAAGGCAACAAAGTTAAAGGGATATGTTGCGTTTGGATTGCAGAATTATGGTAAGCATCTCAGATTTGGTAGAACATAAGAAACGCGAGGCTAACTTCTTCGATCAAATTTGTTTTAGATTATTTCTTCTGTGTTTACTCGATAACTTAAACCAATTTTCTTAGATAACTTTATAGTTTCTCTAAATGAGCTGAAGTTCTATCACATTAGCGGGCTTTGTGACGGTGGTCTGTCTTATTTGATCTAAGTCTAGTATCGTTCCATTCCCTACTGTTATTCAATATGTTGGTGCTGTTAAGCGTTCTTTACCCGAGATGCTTATAAATCGCTGTTGTCTTACCTTAGGAGAATGCTATTCGACTGATGATCATGCACCAACCTTTAGTGAGTCTTTCTTAAGCAGTCAATGCACCACTAAAAACTTCGGCATTTGTCAGGACGAGTCAGAACTTTGTGTTGGAGAGGAAAAAACGATTTTTGTTTTCAAAATGACAGGTGAGCTTCACCAACAAGAAATAAATAATTATTTTTTTGGTTGTTTGATTTTGGGCTTCGCTAGAGGGAGAACTCCTAGTATGAAACTAATGATACCGCTCATCGACAATTTTTGACAGATCCCATGGCGAGACAGTATTTAGCTCAGTTGTTACGCCCTAACTAAATCTGACTAAATCTCTTAATGCAACCAAATAAGTAAGACTTTCCATGACCTGACTAATGTGATCTTTCCAGACGCTTTTAGAAGTTATGCTGACCCGACAAGGGCGTAGCTGGGGCCTTGGGTGCCATTACCCCCCTTCCCCCCCCCCCCCCACCTCTTCTCACATTTTAAATAAAACACGGCGTGGAGGTTATCATGACAATCGTCACGGTTTGACCCCCTTTTGAAAAATCCTTGCTACGTCCGTGCTTGATAACCCGAGGAAGTGCTGCACTGGACGCGGGAAAACCATGGAAATTGGGCCTTCTAGACATTAAATGAGTGAGTTTTTCCTCAAGAATACTACACGGCCGGGATTGAAAAGTAACGAACCGTCAACCAAGATTTGGAGTCTTCCAATTGAATGAATTGAATTCTGTTTCTTAGTTAGCCTCCATCAATATTTATATCAATAATAGTGATCTCACTTTTTTTAAGCATCCGGTAAACGTCGCAAGTCTAACATGGAAAAATCCTGGCGAAAAGCTGTCAGGGAAAAAATGATGCGGAAAAAAGTTCTGAAAATTGCTAAGTCCTCCAAGTCAAGCATACTGGAGCTTAAATGTACGTACTTAGCATTTATTAGTTAAATGTATTTAGAATAGAGAACAAAATAGTGACAGTGCGGAGATATCAAATCAGACTGGCTGGACGAATCGCAGTCTTGTTACTTTGTGAACTTCATTACTCTTAACATCATGTGCAGTGCGAAGACTATCAGTCATGTTTTTATTTATTTTAAAATGATTTTAAATTTTTTTTAAATATGATTTCCTTATCGGAAATCATATTTAGTGATTTTCCTTCTTTTCATGGAGGAATGCCTTTTGATACTGTTGGATGGCTGTATTCTTTAAGTACAGATTTTTAATATTATTTTTTAAGTATACACACGTTTGATTGTGGTTTTCGTCTATGCACAATGAAAATTTAAATTTAATTTACTGATATATTTTAATGTACCTCACAGGCTCTTCTTACAGGCTGACGATTCTTTTGGATGATGTAAGGTACACTGCCGAATTAGAGAACTATCAGTCTTTCGAATTTATGGACTACAGGCGAAATATTGAGTTAGGGGTATGTATCTGTTCTAAATTTCAGTCAATGTAGTGTCATATCTTTCCTTTTTGTTTACAATCGTTTTTGGAAATTTGAGTACCTTGCCTTCTCTTGTTTTGGTTCGATGCTAAATACCAAATTACCTCTGACTAAAATTCGTGTAACGTTTGTTAGTAAGCTAATCCGATAACTTAGCAGCCTCAGACAACCATAAGATAGATAGTTTTCCCACTGGCTAAAGATATGCACTTAGACAGCCATTGGACTAGCTAATCAAGTTTATTACCACGGAAGAACGGTCAATCATTCGATTGGTCGTCTGGTCGGTCAGTCAGTCAGTCAAGAAGTCAGACACTCAGCCAGCCAGTCGATCATTCAATCAGTCAGACAGTCTGTCGGGTAGTCGGTCAGTCGGCCTGTCGTTGATTTAGTCGGCTTGTCAGGCTGTCAGCTAGTCAGCGAGAGAATTTGTTAGTTGTTTGTTAGTGTCAGTTCTTCTAATTCACATGGTATAAAGACAATTCACTGACTAATTTTTAGATTCTACAAGCGTATGACGGCGACGAACAATTTCAGGAGGTGCAAGTTCTCAGGTTTAGGTAAGCGAATGAAATACTGTGCGGATTTTGGCAATTTCAAACTACTTCTCAAGAAGGCTCAGACTAAATTGAATTCGAGGACTTCGTGTTGTGGATTTCCACGCAGATAAACTGAATTTTATGACAACTTATTCTGTGCGTTATGAATCTCCTCTGAACCATCTATTCCGGTAAATCAGCTGCAAACTTGATAGCGACAGTTTCGAGCAGTGATAAATTCTTCAGGGTTTATGAATATTTACAAACTTTGGATAGTCCGAATAACCTGATAAAACGATAGATCTGGAAACACATTTTAATCTGGAGTTTTTATTTACAGTTATTAATCTAGACACCACTAATGAGCCATTGAATTCTCCGCAATCGTTTTAGATATGTGGAATCTTATTTTTTGCTTGACTATTAGTCGTTTTTGTTTTCTTTTTTGCTTTCGTTTAGTTCTGGCTTTGAAATGAAAGTAGTTTCAACGATACTTCTCAAGTTCAAAAACAAAACCAAGCATTTGAAAGCTCTCGTAAAAAAGATGAGCACACAGAAGTTTGGCCGATTAAAAGTATTCCCAGCAGTAGGAGACTGTGGTAAGACAGCTTCGTATTGTGTCACATCTCATTTCTTGGCACTCCTTATGAATACAAACCCAAAGTAAGCTAGTAAAAAGTGATAATATCCATATAGCTATTATGATTTATGATAAATTGATGATTTTACCTCTGGATCACCGTCATTACATTAAGGAAAGTCCGCTCCGAAATACCGAGACAGCTTTTTTTTTTTCGTGGAATAGTTGTTTGTGGAATGTGTGCCAATGAAATCCCTGGCCAACATTCCGTTTGACTGAAATCGTTTTGAAGGCATTGGTTTCAATGTGGGATTACAAGAGAAATTGATCAATTGATTAAGGTGTTTCAATATGGCAACTGTAGGTCCTTTGATACACAATTACTAATTTTGCAGGTTGCTATGAACAGGTCTTTGGGCCAACTCCTCTTCATTTAACTTCTTACGGTAACCCATACAACCCTGATCTCGATCACAAACAAGTGTCATCCTGGATTTGTTCCCCCGGGTGCAATGTGACGTGTAGTCCAACCTGTACACCAAATTGCTGCACGACGATAACCTCGACCTCAGTAGCATCAGTCGGATATTCTTTTGAAGCGGCCGCTAAAAACTTACCCTATTCACCCCTGGCTCAATGTACTGCGCCGTGTGGAGCAATCTGTGCACCATCCTGTACTCCTGCTTGTTGTTATACGATTTACCGTGCGCAGAGGCAACAGGACATGTACAGGAAACGACATCAAGTGCAGAATAACAAGGACAGGAGGAAATATGAGGCTACTCTTTATAGAAATAATCCAAAAAATCAAAAGAAACATAAGGAGTTGAAGAAAAATCAGGCAAATTAATTGACAGAAAGGTTAAGGTTTCCTGAAAACTCTAACATAGAAATAACCGTTATTCTTTGCGCCTTTTGAAGTTGATTAGAGCCTTAACTAAGTGTATAATTGCAACAAGAACCAGTTCCTTTCAATAACTTTTGTAGGAATGTTACCCTAAAATATACATTTTAGGCGGAATGAAAGCTTCAAACACCTAGAGCTAAAGGGTGTTAAATTATAAAAAAAAGGCATGAAGTTTCTACGTTATATTGGTCTTGCAGTGTGATCGTTTATTTTGGGTAGCCGCTAGCAATGACATGAAGGAGGTCCTCACCAAGGTCTAATGAGGAGAGCACCGCAGGTCTGACTAATTTTATTCGAAACGGGTTGACTGTTTAATTTTCCTTTTGTTTGTTTGCAAGGTAACAAATTGTAAACCGAAATAACGAGGTTCATTGATATTCCTTGTTTAGATTAGGAAAGAAAACAAAATTCCGAGTCTGCCCAGGCGTTTCAACATTTTAGCCAGAAATATACTGCGCTAGAAAGATTAAGCTTATACTGACTTGATTTAGCGGTATGTCCCTAGATAAGCCACATAACATCTCTCCATTTATCAGCACCCAAAGACCCTGGGAGCTAGTGCATTTCGAAAATCAGTTTTTCGGCGTCAGACACGGAACAATATTTGCTCGATTATATACCAGTTATAAACTTTAGACTCAACAGAGCGTGTAAAGCAATTAATTCATTTCATTACCCTTCATTTCACATTCACTTTAGGAGCGATAATTTGATCAAAATATCTTAATTGAAATTAAAGTTAGATTTCCGCGCACAACCAGCTGGTTTTTTATGAAATGGCAAAAGAGCGGCCATTCAATCAATCATGTCTATTCTTTATCTCAGAAAAGACAAATGCTTTGTTCTGTCCGGAAACAAGTTACAAATCAATATCTTAATTCAACATGCGTTATTGCGCTATTCCAGAGCTTCCAACTGCACAAACAGACATTAACACACAGTTTTCCAACCAACTTCGATTAAAACCCCCATAAAAAATATCGACTTCCATGAACTCTCGTTGCATGTTTTTACCCCTTGCTAAATGTTTTTTTGTTTCCACATGAGAGATCTTAGGAATTCCGGCACCCGTCCGTTTACATTTAGGTTGATTTGACAAGAGACAACATGTGTGGTGCGCGTTCTGTAAGCTCCAGGTTCACGCAGAGCTTCACGGCTAGCCTTCCAGCAACCAAATCAAACAACAGCTTTTGTCATGTTTCCCATCTCAGAGGACAATTCTAACCACGAGTCAGAAAATCAATGGTTCCGTCGGAAAACATGCGGAGAATATATTCGCAATCATACGTGGTATAAAATATATTCTATAATTTCACTGCTGCCAGTTGCCATATTCTTTCGTGACTTGCACATGTGACGGAGGATGATGTTTTGAAGTAAGTGAATGAGTGTGTCATGAAATAGAACAAATCTTTATAGTAAGACAGACTTTAGGTTCTCAGAAGCAACGAAGTTGTCTTTTTGATAACGCTCTTTCCTAAGTAAACAATTATGCGCTCCAGCATTTGGTGCGTAATCAAGAAGTTTCGGCAGAGGGAACGCCTATCCCAAGCTGGTTGACTTCATTTTGTTCAAGGAAATACTATATGACGTATGAGGCCTCATTTCTCTGAAGTGTGTTCATATTTAAGAAACTGATCATTTGACAGTTATGATTCTGCCATATCAAGAGAAGACAAAGTCGTCAGTGTAAACTATTAGAAGGTTGGTGTTATATTGACTGTATGACCAGGTTAAATATGAAACATAATGTGCAAGAGTCTATTATACTAAAAAAAAAGCAATTTCTAGAATACGTAATTGTTGTCACCTTTTATCTTTTGTCGTGAAAAAAATTAAGTGATTACAAAGAAAAAAAAAACGACTCGTTGCTAAATTCGCAGTTGCTTTTACTCGAATGATGGCCGATATTCATCCGTCAAAAACTCAGCATTTAGCTAGTATGGGTACCAGGATCTTGAATTTTGCTTACCTTTTTGCTTTTAAGTTTAGAAGGGATACTAGCCCACCGGCAGTCGTATGAAGGAATGAGCAGCGTCCACTGGGCACCTAATTGGGCGGTTACAGAGCTTGTTTGCGTCATTACCTCCTTTTATGTCGAGGGTAAATATCGTTTTTTCTTTTTTTTTTAACTGCAGCAGATTTTTCCTTTTCACAATACTTTCACTTCTCTGTCTACACATCGGTTTCATTTCACAATAAGTATTGGCTATGATTTCCAATAAAAGCTAACATTTATCAATATGATTGGCTTCCAGTGAAGCCATCGCATTCTACTGAATTACTAACCTTACTTCTGTGCTAAAATATTTCCTAAAAAAACCAGTATAAGAAATTTCTTTTCTTTATATATATATATATATATTTTTTTTTTTTTTAATATGCTTGAAATCGATACGGGATTGCGGGATTCTGTGCTGTTACACGAAGGGAAAGTGGCTTCCGCCAGGAAGAAGTATTAGCATTAATAATTAATTAATAGCGTGACAGGCGGTGTGCGCACTCTGATTACGTTGCATCATGGTCGTAAAACGAAAAGTGAGTCATTTACATCCTGTCGCGGTCGAGTGAACATCTCTGGTGGCAGCAAGATAGCGCGAATAAACGTGGAATGTAATGGGGATTCACTGCCTGTTGCCATTCCTTCGAAAGTTAAAAAGTGTTGGCAGGCCTGCGCGACTTCTGTTATTCCTCCGTGAAAAATTCGCTGTTAGGAGGCAACTGAAGAGATTCAGAGAGAATCGAAACTGCAGACTTGCCCAAGAATCTATTCATTTGGCAGCAGTTACACTCATAGCCGATGGCTGTGTGAATAATATCATATTCGCGAGTAATTTAACAGGGAATGAACCCTTGACATGCAAACTCATTACAAAGAGACAGCTACCTTCTTATACACTAATTATTTTTCATGTCATACACTTAAAGGCGTAAATATGGGATTCGCAAAAGGAGAAGCGTTACGCCTTCCAAGACCAAATTCGTCACGCTCAGCCTTTAATAAAAAAAATGCAGATTTTCAAATATGCTTAAAAGAATAGAGAATACTTAAAAAAAGGTTTTGAAAACCGTATCTCTGGAGTTATCTTCTGCGGTAGAGACAGTATACTTGAAAACAAAGAAAATAGCGCGCACACATGAAAATATTACCTTTTGTAACAATCTCATTCGGCCTTGCCAAACCTCAAGAACATACAGACAGGGAAATTACACCTTAAAACTAACTCTTATTATCACATCGCAAGGAAAAGTAATTAAAAGATATCTTAATAACAGCTAAGTTTTCAGGTCAGAAGATTTAAAAGCGCAAGCGAATGGCAGGAGTCTCACAAGTCTATCAACATCTTTTCACGATCGACTGCATTTTGCTTTCCGGCTTACCCGGCGTGTCGCCGCGTGCACTGTAGAGTTATTCAGTGGTCAAGTGCCTTCTTTCATTGCTCTAATTCAACTGTCCTTCATTCAATGATCAAGATAGTAGATTTACCATACAACACTCGCGATTAGTTAATTTGCTTTTACTTAGGAAAGCAGATTTACGACACAATTGAGTATACAATAGTAACGCTGTGTAGCGCAACAATAGGCCTTATCTTGGTCATAATCGATCTCAAACACTAGCACTTAAAATGCGCGAAACACATGTACCGTTGGAGAGCGTTTGAGAGCGTTTAGTCAGAGCTGTTGAAGAAGGATCAAAGCGGCCATCCAAATCTTTGAAAGGCTCCAAACTACGACGTACATCAAATTTGACCTTCTCGAAAACTGGTCTCAAATTACAGACTAAAAAACAGTGATTGCGTTTGTCCTTGAGAACCATAGAATACGCGACAAATACGTACTAAAAAATACTTTTATACGTTCAGAATAAATCAGGTTATATTTACCTACGGCGAAAGGAAAAAGGAGAGGCCTAACTTTTACAGAATGTTCAGTCAAAATCTGCCAATTTCAGCCGCTTTCACCGCCATATTGAAAATGAAGCTACCACAATGCAAAGCAATCGGAGTGCGCACACCGCCTGATAGCGTGAGGAATGTTAGCATGCGAATGCAAAATGTCATATCAAATTAACATATCATTATTTTTTTTCTTATGTGTCGGCAGGTATTGAGTACAATAAGTTGGGTTGTTACAGGGACAACTGGCAAGAAGTAAGACCTCTTGCGGAACTGTTATTTACGGATCGTAACGAGACCTCTCCGCGTTACAGTGGCAAAAAATATATTCGAAAGAATTTTAATGGACTCTATCTTGATGATTTAATACAACGCTATGCATCACAAAGCAAGAAATTGGGTTACCAAGTGTTTGGCATAGAGAATTTCGGTACTAATACACTCATTCAGTTACCTCTTGTTTTAAGTGACATTACTAATCATTACTATCGATTTTCTCCCTATTTTTTTCTTCATCCACACCACAGTAAAACGATGTTTGATGATGAAGTATTTCTGGAGAATGGAAAACTTTTTTTAAACCTTTAATAAATTTAATTCATAAAACTCAGTTACAAAAGTACAGAAATTAGTATGATATCAGTTTTTAGGAAAGAATCGTATAGAATGAGTTTGAATGATTTAAAACTGCCAAGTGAAGAAGGCACAATTGAAGCAAAGTAGCCAAACTTGTCAGATAATGGTAAATATTCACGGCCTCATTCCAAACCTAGTAAGTTATAGCAGAAGTGAAAGAAAGTGTATCATTTATTTGGCTTGCCAATTTAATGCTAACTCCACCTAACGTAAGAAAATTCTAATTAAAGCATAGTACTCCTAAAAAATATAATAAAAGTTGCAAATTCGAATCGTTTTCGTTTTTCCCTCCATTGCTGACTAGCTGAGTGTTATTCTGGAGACGGTGGTCTGGAAACATACAACAGAGATGGGCCGACCAGACAATGTTTTACCACAAAATACGAACCATGCGATCTAACATGTGGAGAACAACCGTGCACTGGAACTGAGAATACGCTCTTTGTCTATCAGTTAGGAAAGCGTTAGTATAGCCATATCCATGTACCTTTTTGAAATTATGGTGGAAAAGTAAGAAAGAACAACTAAGAAAATGAAAACAAAATGCATAATTCAAGTAAGAAAGTTCATTGATTCACCTTCATGTCAGTGCTGATTTAGTAAGCGTTTCTAAAATAACCTATGTCGCTGTTTCCGCCGAAGTTTTCTATTTTAGCCCGGTTATGTTTTCGTTTTATTCCTGTGACTCTATTGTCGAAAGTAACCACTTAATTAATTTGTCTAGCGAGCAAATCTTCATCATGTTCTACTCCAAAGAAAACTCCTGAACCAACACGTCCGACAAGGAATACCTCACAACCAAGGACACCTTCAAAGAAAGGGACAAGCCAGGGTACAAATCGTAAGTATTCAAAGTTACCGCAAGTCCAACTTACTTCAAATAAAAGCTGCATGTTAAGTGATTTGACAGCAAATAACTGGGGAGACAACTTAGTTTTTTTTCCATGCAGATGATCTCATTACCATGCAAAATTCTCTCTTTACGACGAAATAGGACGATCCAAATCAGGCCTTCCTTCGAGACCAACCAAACTGCCGTCGATTCGAAGGACCTCAGCCACTGTAAAAAGGGCCACTTACAAGAAGATAGAAAAAAACAATTCTACACCGAAGAGGGTCTTAAAAACACAAGCAACACATAGACCTAAAAGTAAGTTTCATATGAGAAAATTGAACCACACGATTTCATTTAAGCCAGTTGCTAATCGTGGAGCACCTCAAGGTTATTCAACGTCCCTTACTCCCTGAAAGAGCTCGATATATGTTCAAATTACACTGCTTTTAAACGTTGAGTTTGTAAATTCATTACATTGGTGACTCGCATCTCATTCGGTATCTTTCTACAACTTATCAGTCTCAGGAGTCACAGTTCCCACCACTGGAACAAGCACCTACTGGCCGAGTTCCTCCACAACAAAACCGACAAATCCAACAACAAAAAAATTAACATCACGCCGCTTGCCAAACAGTAAGGGTACAATTTCGGTAACAAAAGGTGAGTCTGATGAAGCGTCACATATCTTCAGGGATAATTAATGGCAGAGAAGTGGTGGCGGACTGGGGGTTATAACAGTACTGGGCTGAAGGAGTCCTTTTCTCGAAATAACAAAAAACTTACCATATATTTTGGAACCTTGATCTTGGCTCAAAACTAGCGAATTCGATTTCTTTGTACGACATTTCTTGCGTTTTGAATTTCAAGACTAGAGTCAGTGAAGGCGGCGATAAAAAGCTATCTTTCGGGACCGCTAACATATGGGACTTTTGGGAAACGGGACCCTGAACTCCAGTCTCCTACTCTTCCGGTAGAGTGCCTTTTTCTCCATGTTCTACTAGGGAGTATTCTTATGACCGGTGCTACAAAACGAAAAGTTCATCATCAAAGATGGACTGGCCCTCTCTTGAAAAGAACAGTTTTTGTAGTTTCTCTCAGCGGATTGACTCACACATTATTAGCCAATGTTAGTTTAAAATCAAAATTTCTGCCCATTAATATAGTGGCCCTTACTTTTCTCCATAACAGCCACCAAAGCTACTACTGGTACCCGAGCGAGAAACACGCCCTCCAATTCTTTGCCTTCAAGTCAGACGTCACCCACAATATCTAGAAAGACTACTGGCTCGTTGCTAAGAAATACAGGTACATATAAAATGTAAATAATCTTAAAATTCTAGATAAGTTGTACGTAACAAGACTTGAGATCAGGACTAGCGTGACTGTAAAATAACCCCCCCCCCCCCTCCAAGCTTTATGAAATAAGTAGCTTTCGTTCTTTCAAAAATCATGGTAGACAAGAAAAAGCGTTTAGGTAATAAACTTGTAAACCTTTGTAAAGGCCTTTGGTGTACTATCAATATAATTTTCACCCCGCACATTTAAACATAAGGGAATATTTAGATACTGTCTTTTAAATCACTTTTTTTAATTAGTTACAAGCAAGTCACAAAAGATACTTACGCATCACTATACATAACGGGACCTAAGTATCCATATAAAGTCCCCTCAACCAAGCCTGAAAAACCATCTGAGTCATATAACGAGCAACAACATAGCAGGAGTACGCCAAAGGTCAAAATGACATTAGCCAGAATCTATAGACTGTGAAGCCTTCACAGTCTCTACGGTAGAAATATTCAATAATTGACAGGAGTCGCACCGACAAACTGATTTTCTAAGTTATGTATAATGAAATATTGTATCGTCATACTTTTCTCAACCCTATTGATTTTCTTGTTGTTTCTTTTAAAAAATAATCAGAAGATGTTCAAGTTAATCCTCTCACATTCGGCCATCTACGTCTATTTCTCCTAATTAAAAAAGATACGGAAGGAGGACGCAAGACCTTAGATTAAAAACAAACACACACGACTTTATATTATCTTAAAGGTTGCCACGAACAGCCGCTGATACCCTTAGTCTGCACACCGCAGTGTCAGATGTCATGTACTGCAGTTTGTCCACGCGCCTGCTGTGTTATGCAGCCTGTGCATCATCCCGCGCCACTCTACGCTCCGCAGCCCGTACACATGAATCAGTGCCCTCCTCCTTGCCCATCTGCATGTGCTCCAAGATGCTCCTTCAAATGTTGTAATACCAGAGTTTATCAATCTCTTTTGTACTTAAAAAGGAAAGTTATTGGAAGAAAAAAAACCCAGGATAATCCGTAAAGAAGACATACAACGCCATGATCTTCACCAACTAAAAAAAAAGGCTAAAAGTTGACTAAAACAATATCTCAAATGATATGATTTGATTGACGATTTTCATTAATATGAATATATCCCAAAATGTTGGTTTCCGACCCAAACTTTTGACCTCTTACTTCATTCGAATGACAATACTAGCATTGACAACGAGTAATTCCTCGCAAAAAAAGACTTCCTGTGGATATCAATTGCGAATGCTTTTATTGATATTGAAGAAGGGGAAAAGCTTTCAATATTTTTCCACCTTAAAATGAGCAATTTGAATCGCAAAGGTGGGACAAAGAGAGTCGTAAGAGTTTTTTCTTACCAAGCAGTAACATAGAGCATATTTAAAATGTGTCACAAGCTCTCTTTGTTATAAGTATGTTTTTCCTGTAATTCATTCCCTAAGCTCATTACAAGACAGCATATTTCTCAAAAGAAAGCTAGGTGCTTAGTAATAAATAAAAAATTTACATCATAACACTGTAAATTTTTCATTCATAAATCAGTCAAAGTTAATTTTCGTGGTACGATTTAGTTTGTGACACAACAAGCTAGGCATCTCGCTGACTGACGAAGAAGAGAACTAAACGACGGAATGAGGTCATTAAGGGTATTGGTACTTCTGACAGCAGCTGGTGTAGCAGGAAGGAGCGCACAGTGATGGGCACGGAATTGGACAGATTGATGGAGCTGGTGCCTCGTAGCATGCTGAAAAAGAGAAAGGGCGATGAAAAATTTTTATCAGTAGGACTCTTCTGTCAAAGATAATTTAGCCAAGGCGTAAGTGATTGTAAAAGATAATTTAAAGGATGAATGGAATCATCTTCCGTCACTTTTTAGTCTCGTGGAAAGTAAATGTAAGATAATTCGAGATCACCAAAAAATTCAATAAATGTCCAAAAGACTCACCAATCTGACTCAGTTTCGTGGCAACAGAAAGTGAAACAAACTTCCCCAGGGTCCCGAAGGTTAGGGCTTTTGTCAGGATTGAAAGATGAGCGTCAAGGGTGTTGAACTCAAGGACAAAATGCACGATAGTCATACCATCTGGTGCTGGGCTGTTTTAATGAAAAGTAGCAACAGCTGAGACACTTCTAAAAGAAACAGCTTTTCCAAAACTATCAATTACTTCGTGGAGAGTATGAGTTTGAACAGAACTTCAGGTGGAACAAAAACATAATATGAGGTGGAATTAGGTCAAAAGTTGAAATGTCCTTATTTGTCAAGCATTCGAAAGACGTTTCCTTAAGATAATTCTTTTACCGGTTGCCTAAATTGAAATGGTTCGAGTACAGCTATGTGCTAAGTCAGTCTGTTACATCTCAGACAATGGCCAACTTGCCAAGCGATATGGAGACGTATATGGAGACGTCTATGATCGGTATTGCCATTACAGCGCAAATATTTACGTGAATTAACATGTCGTAGTTTTTAAACTAGCTTGATTTCAATACCTATATCGAAGAGTTGTGACACCAGCGAAGAAGTTATATCCTTCGTACACTTGCAAAATCTGGAAAAAGAGCACGTCCAGTTATAGTTAGCTATACAATCAACATCTCTGCAGAAGACAAGTTTAAGTCATGATCAGACATTAATCAAAGGAGAAAGAAGAGTGTATTGAATTTCTGTGGAAACAAATATAGTCTCAGTCAATCAACTTACTCCCACTTCAAAATCTGCGCTAAGTGCAATGAACTCGGCGGCATGTGAAGTACTTAAACTATCATCATATGCAGTGTTTGTCAACTCCAGTGTCAAATTATAAACGATGCCTGCAAATAATAACAAATCAAATGTTCTCATTTTTCTTAGCCGTGCATTGACGGGCGTTTGTTAAGTTGGTTAATTCAGTATACCTTCACAAAGACGCTTGTCGCAAAATTGTGATTGCCAATTAAGTGGGATAACCATTCAAACTTTGATACAAAAATCAATTTAAATATTGAGTGAGCCTTTTCTACTTTTAAGGTTAGAAACATGTCTAGCGTGAAAGATTACGTGCCGCATGGTCTACGTTTGCGTTTCGTCAACCAATTCACCTGTGCTGACGGTCATGTCTGCTAGTTGGTGAGACCAATCGCTGCATTTATTCACGCATCCTTGAACACCTTGTGTTGGCTTCGCATTTACAAGCGCTTGCAATCAAGGTAAGCGCGGACGACTATTTATGGGAGACTGTTACTTAGATTTATCTCAGTTTTTTTTTTTTCGATCCTAGTTCATATTTAATTTTTCTTATTACTTCAGTAGTATTGTTTTGGTTTTCCTCTGTTACTTCAAAATATCACTATTGCCTTTCCGTGCAACCGTTGTATTTTATTCAAGAAGTTTACTGATCTCAACTGCATATTCTTACATCTTAACCCGATGGCGTATTTGTATAAATTCAAATTATATTACGACCATTTGCCACTGAAGATGGAAAGACTAATCAAGGTAGATTAGATGAAAGGGTTTTAGTATAAAATTCCAGGAAGGTCTCTATCCAAATACAAATGTTTCTTACACCGCAAATCTTCTGGCCTCGTCGTAGGCGTGGTCGTCGGAATGGTCGTCGGTTTCGTCCTTGGCTGGTTAGTCGGCTGTGACGTTGGGCTTGAAGCTACAGTTTTAAACAATGTCAGTTCTTTACCTTTTACTTTAATTTGGTTATAAAGTGGGTGTAACGAACAAAATTAAACAAAAACAAAAAAAGAAAACAATCGAACGCCTCTCGATTTCCAATGTTTTAAAGCCGTGGCAATCAATTTGTTTCCCCTTGTGATATTGATTGAGCTGGGGTTTGGAGGACTTGTGCAAATCTTTAAGGCCTCGCAGAAATAGCTTGGCTGACAAATTCATTAAGATGATTGCCCAAAATTGTCTGCTTTTTCCAGTGGTACAACTTAAACCGGTATTTTCTCGCGACTTCCCATATCAAAATTGTCCAAAAGAGGCCTTGCCCCAAAAAACACTCACCTTTTAACATGTACACAAAGTTAGTATTTTGTTCTCCGACACAGTACTTGTCTTGTGGTCCACATTTGAGGAAGTCAATCGTTAAGCATTCTTGACTGGGTCCGTCTTGTCTATAAGTATTTTCAGCGTTAACGCCCGACCAACACTCACCTAAGTTCAGAATAAGTACACCATATTTGTTTTTTTCGCATTTTTTATCTTTCTCAGTCAAAGTCAGATATCCCTAACCTTCAGAGCTGCTCCAGACGGCTATATTGTATTCCTTTGAATTACTCTCTAAGATCTGTTTTCTAACTGTGTTTTGCATGAACACGGAAATCTATGTTATGTGCAGCTCGTAAACAAGTTCAAAAATTCCAATTTTTTCATCCCCTTTAAGCCGCAAATCGTTTAATGCGTCACTACGCTCAAAAATACGAAAGTTTCTACCCAACGCCCCCCCCCCCCCACCTCCACACACACGCACACACACGCACTAGCAAAAATACAAACAAACATAATGGAAAATATTGTAGAAGGACTATAAAAACAAAAACAAAAGGGGGAAGGGAGTGTCAATGCTCCCCGCCACCCATTTTTTCAAGTTCAACATTGCCGAGAAAATTATCAGATCATAACTAACAGTTATTCACCGAAGTGGAAGAGGAATTTTCCAAACTGTGGAGCGACGAGATGAATACCAACCGCTAGCCATCGTTAGTAAAATAATTTACAAGAACAGGTGATGTTAACTCATTTATTCCTGCAGCGATTACAATATTTCTGCGTGCAAATCCCGCACGAGCTGCGCGGAAATAAATAGCAAAGGATATCAGTAGTGTGAGTAGCCAATCAGGGCGCGTCTTCAACGCTTTCCACTGTTTTACTATATACTAAAAGTACATAGAGTTTGACTGCAACAGCACGCATTTACCATAAAATTGTAGTCCAAAGACCTTAAATCTCGACTCCTTTGTCTCTTTAGCACATCTGCAGGCTAGGTCAGTCATGTAGTCGTTCCACTCTGCCCAGTCAATACTAACACCGCTGTACTCCTTCATGCTAGGGTCGCGGTCGGTCATAAGTATTGTCGGCAGGGGACGAGGATTCATCGAGTCTCTAAAGCAGCCTAGTCGGGTGAATTCCGGACAATCTGAAATGAATACACACAATCTTTTGCGTTGATCATTAAAATTCGTAACATCTTCTTAAGCCAAGACTTTTAAACATAGATCTTCCGCGCTCTTGTATCGAATCGAATTGAGCTATAATTACCTATTATACCGAGCTGTGATTCTTGCGACGCAGAATTAACAATGAGATGACTTGGGAAAAAGGCAAATATTTTCCCACAACATCATTAGTTTAGGCTTGCGCAAGTATTTGTGATGTACATTTACCTGTAGCGCCAAAGATCTCTCTCTGCATCTGTAAGACTATCCATATGGAATAAAGGAGCTGTTGGAGGCTCATCCTCGAATTTGCCTTAAATAATGAAGTGTGAGGAGGACATTTTTTAATTTCCTTTAAGCCATCGTGACAGGCACATACCCATACGTAACTTGCGTCTTCGAGTTTTGTTTTACTCAATACACCATAAAATGTAATGCTCTAAACAAGGAAAAAGAAGAAAGAGTTCCCCTATTCTCTACTGACAAGCAAAAGATATTTTAGATCTTTTAGTTGTCGTAAAAGCCGTTGAATAACAGCGGATAATAATTTCGTTAAAAAAAAGCAACAGCCTTTTGATGGAGTAACCAACAACATCATCACGTAATGACAGTTGGAGCTGTTGAAAGTCAATGATGTAGGTGAATGCGTGCTAGCTTGAATTATCGAAAGTGACTAGTCGATTAAGTGCATTGTACACAAAACCAAATTCGATTAGCATTTTTGACTTTCAAACTTTTAAACGACTTATTTTAGTAAGGATTTTTACTCCTTCATCCAAATATCAAACACGTAGTTACCATGACATTCCTGAATTCTCGCAAAGGACTCATAAACATCATTGCAAAAGTAACGTTGCGGCGACATTATTGAGAAACAATCGCCATTCTTTTAATTGATCGATCCGCTTTAGGCTATAATGTGGTTCGGAGTCTGAATTCAAAACAGTCAGCGGATTAGGAGAAAAGTTTAAGGTAGCTAGCTTTGCAAATCGATACTTGATGTTTATGGGATTTTAAATGGTTTTCCAGTTCATTTGATCTTAATCTTGTTACTTACCAATGCTCCTGTTATTCTCTCGGAGATTTGCCAGTGCTTTCTATAACCGACTTGATTGTTGTAACTTAACACCCTACCTGTTATGGGCTTTTAAAAATTTGGCATCCTATTTTATTTAGTGGCACAGGAGGTGTGAAGTACAAGAATTGTTACCGGTCGATTATGGTGTTTACCGTCTGAATATCTCTTGCGAAAGAAAAGTCAGAACCCGTCGGAGTTGAGGTTGAACCCTTTATTAAATTGCATGGAGAACAATACATGGGCGCGCGTAGATATGTGTTTAACTCGACGTTTCACTCGTTCGCTGCCCTCACTCGTGAGCAATCGACTTCGAACTCGAAGAGAAATTCCATATCTACAAGCAACCATGTGTTATTTTGTTTATTATATAAACACAATAGCCCTTTACTGACAAGAAATTCGACTTTATTTATGAATGAAAATAAAAGGATTGACATTCCCCGAATAAAAATCGTAAAGAGCTTTGGCTCACTCAAGATGAAAGCATGCGTCGAATCATTACAAAAACAAACAATAAGCGTTATTTTCAACGAACAAAATTGTCGGTTATTGACTTGGTCATTACCAATAGATGAAATGTTTTAGGTATACGGCCAAAATCGGTCTTTTTAGAAGCCATAATCCGAAAAAATCTCGAAAAGCAACCTTGGATTGAGAATGGTGAAGGCTTTGTCATTCATTCATCGACCTAACCGAGTGGCTCGAAAGGCGAGTGACGTGGCAGCAGCTGATTGGCGATATCAAACACACATAAAAAATATCGTATCTTTTCACGTGTGTTTTAGGCTCTTCCAAGGGCTGGAAATCCTTGTATGACACCGCAGTTTATATGATAAAATAATTTTATTAATAAATATCTAAAACGGTTGTATAGCCGATATACAGGAGTTCTTTTGTTTTGTTACATTCATCATTTGATAGACATACCATGCTTTATTTTTCCAATTTGCCAACTCTGATTGTTATTTACATTACAATACTGTCAGAGCATCAGGACTCACTAAAAATTCACACAGGAACACCGCGAAAAACAATATAGATGTTTATCATTTATTTGTTTGAATGCAATTGAAAAATGTTCCTAGAAAAATCATATCATAGAGAGTTTAAAATCGCGCCCTCTGGAGAAAAATGCCCATTTCCATAAAACTTTAATGTCTGCCATCCCCAGGATTTTAGCAAAAATCCTTCCTTGACTTCCTATACTTGGAAATTAACTCTAGGTGACTCTCTCTTGACATAAAGTAATATACATGCAGTACTCTGCCGAAGTAATACAAACGTTCATAGTCGAATATTACGTTTTTCCGAGATATCGCCGAAATATCGGCCATGCATCACGCGTTTCATCAACACGTGAAAACAATAAGTCGAACCTTTCATATATCGTTCCAGCGAAAAGTCGCTTCAACGCAGTTCATTATCACAATGAATCCCTACAGCAAACTATCGCTCGATTCACTTACTTCACAGTGCATTGTTCTTGAACCATTTTTTTGAGTGAAAATTTAATTATACCTACACCCGTGTAGGTATTAGGTCTAGTCATTTAAAGGAAACAAATTCGTACCAATAGAAAATGTTGATTACAATGATCTCAGATATTTTGCTATTGATCTAAAATACTTTAAATAGCCTTTATTGACTTACATGACACTTTTTTTGCGTAAATATTTAGCTTATCATACTTACAAACCAATTCCGATTTTAGAAAAAAATTCAAAAAACTCAAAACTCGGTCTTATGGGCTCTAAAGTGCACTTGTTTTTTCTTAAAAGTGTCTCATGGACTGATAACGAATTGACGGGTGATGACGTAGGAAATTGTGAAAGCTCTCAGTTGATACTTACAAATCTCTCACATTTCTTATAATTTTGTACCAGTTTAGCCCTATGAAGGAGAACTGCGTGCATCAAACGAAGATGTCGACTAGGAGTGACAATTCTTGCCCGCGGTGTTCAGGTCAAGATTAAAACAAAAACCTCCCGTTACTTAATGTTTAGTTTGTTGCATTTGTGTTTTGTTTTCTATGGTGAAATCAATATTAAGAAAGGGTGGCTGTGTTCGTTTCTGTTATCATAACATTTTATTCCTTCGCATTAAGTACAGAGAAAGTTCTCCTTGGTTAGTGTTCTGGAGTTTCATTGCTGTAGAGTAATTCCTTCATATAGCAAACCAAAAGCTAACTTTTTACGAAAGAATCAGCTGTATCACGAGGCACGATGATTTTTCGCGGAGAAGTTACCGGGAAGTTTCACTGCAAGTTGCTCCTTCCCTCGGAGATTGCAAAGGCAGAGGCTATCGTCTTCGAGCCGGGCAAACGGAAAACTGAATTTTTTCAGGTCCTATTTACAACTACTCGTTTCAGTAGTGTTCTTAGCTGCGAGGATCTCTTAATTTCATCTCTCCACCGCGGTGCAAATATATGAATTTTCATATATCTAAAATCTTCATTTATAACTTCGTTTATTATAGGCAAGATGGCACCAAAGATATAGATATATATTCTGGTTGATATCTTTAACACATATTCAGTGACTGTGAGTCACAAGATTATTCATGTGAGCATGGAAGTGAGGCTGGTCTATCAAAACTTACTTTGACTTTCCTAAATGTCTAAAATACTTTGCTATACTTCATAAAAAGCACAGATATAAGTTTCAGCTTAAACTGGAAGATTTGGGGGAAATCACATGGTTTTCAGGGGGAACGGATCGGAAATCTGTTGTTGCCAACAGAGTATGAAGAGGAGCCTGTATAAAATTGACTGCCAATTAACCGCCGTTGGGGAAGGGATAACTTAAAGAATGTCACATAGCTCAATGAGGGATCAGGTAAATTATCGTGACACAGCAAAAATTCTACAGACCCTCCCTACCCCTCTGCCCCCTTCCCTAGGAGAAAGTCAATCTCTGGGACCTTATGAAGAAATAGAAGCTTTCCACTTGGAAGACTGCTAGCAGAAACATCAAATTGGGGGGTTAAAACATTGTCGTGGAGCTGCGTAAGAACAGGAACCTGTTCGCAAGAATGATAATCGTATGAAAGAGTCGGCCGAAGATTGGCATCCAAGAAATTGTTGGTACTTACGAGTTTTCCTCGTTGCCAGGATCAATGTTGGTGGCTGATGGAACATTACTTCGCTTCTCATGTAAGACTGCTCTGTGAAATACTTTTAAGAAATTACCTGTGAATCTTGATGGAGACAACGACAGTGCTGCCAACCAGAGTACAGAAGACGGTAGAAATAGGAGTCACTGTGGTAGATGCAATATCTGAGGTTCAATGCATGGACAAACCCGAATGGATCAAAGACTGGTTGCATATAGCACTTAAATAACTTCGTTAGTCGCATTTTCGAGACATTTTGCGAAAATAAAGAAATCTGGTTGTTTTTTGGCAGATACGATCTGCCTTCTTCTCTAAAAGGAGATACTTGGAGGAAGGTGCGAAAAGGCAAGAATCTGGGGTATAATCAAATCACTGCTTTAATACATATCGCAAAGGTTCCGATCGATGAAGATACTTCTTTCGCACACTAAGACAAAGATAGTGCAGGCAGACTATCAAGCACAAAAGACCATCGACCTTAGCTGACAAAATGTAAGACGAGTAGTTGTAGTAGGAGGTCAGAACACATGGGAACAAGAGAATATTTTCCTACCTCCAACGCAACCGAGAGGGCAACCAAGAGGGAACAGACAAGGAGACTGTTTAACATACCGCCGTTGATGTCACAGCCAGAGTTACGATATTCTCTTGAAACAGAAGTTTTCATCTTGGTTCCCAGGCATTATTCAAGTATTCGAAAAAGCAACCTTTCTTGTCACCGGTTCAGGCAAGAACCATCGAACCACTCTCTCAGCTTTTAGTGACGCAGAAAACACTGGCTGTTTTCCGGAAAGAGGAAAGCTACATGCTGGAAAGCTTTCATGGAAGTTGAAATCATCAATGGTCTTTCTGAGCTTGGAGGTGCGGATGTGATTCCCAGAGTTCAGATAATGCCTTTAATTATGAAATTTGTATGTCAGCCGAATCTTCCCAAGACAAACATGTGTTCTGAGACAGAACTGAGATGGTTGCTTTCTAAGAATAAACAAGCCCAGTCGGAGTGGCTGCCACCGACCTAGGCTGCACCTAAACAAGCAATTTTAAGAGTCCACTATCAATTTCTATTGTGGAATAACGATGTTGTAGCCAACCCGGAGAATTTTGGTCGGACATGGGATACAGACCATTGGGTTGTCATGATGAAGAAACCACCTCCATTACCTCAAGCTGTTACTCATCTTGTAAAGTACAAGTGTACTAGGGGGTGACGCTCCACAAACGCTGCCACTTTAGAAAGAATGGGCTGGAATGAGAATGGGTGTTTAGATAGTGGAAAAACGTGTGAAAATGTGCGTAATGATGAAGACGAGGGTTCTTGAGATGATAACGAGAGTGACGAGGAAGAAGATGGTAATGAATATGACTCTGATTAATAATTATGTCAGGAATAATTGTGTTTTTTTTTTTGTTTTTGTTTTGTTTTTTTTGTCATAATTGAACACACAAGCAAAGCTAAATATCGTAGCTTCGGCTTCATGTTTTTGTAATTCACGTGACCAGCATATTTTATCGGAAAGGAACAGTTTGAGCGAAAAGATTTTTCTACGCTGTCTATGAAGTATAGCATAGCATTTAGAGGTTTTTGGAAGCTCGAAAGATTCTTTAGTAAACCATCCTTACGTCCATGCTCATTAAGTCGCGTGACTGATGTGGTGACTCACAGTCACTAAACATATCAAAGAGAACATAGATTTATATATTTGGTGCTGTTTTGCCATAATAAAAGAAGTTATAGGATGTTTTATGTAATAGCCTCGTTTTCATGCAGGGTCTACGAAGGAATTTCTAAAATATCCTCTAAAAAGCGTTGGAGCAAGTTGCAAAAGTGGCAATATGACTCTTCTGGTTATTTAAGGTCCCCTGAACATATCTAGCGCAGTGGCTTGCTTTCGACTAGAAATCCCCACGAAACTCGAATTATGTGGTCCTGAACTAAAAGGGCTTGAACTTTATTACAAATGATGTAATTCTGTTCTTAAAATACGATGGAAGCTACAATTGGTAGGATTTTCATATGATAAGAAAAGTGGAAATGCAGTCATGTGGAAAGACTAGGAGTATGAGTACATCTCAAGCGCGTGAAATAAACAACACCAAGGAACTCACCATTTTTCGCTTGCAAAATTTCAGTCGAAAAGAATGTTGAACGTTCGTGTACAGTGTGAGAACCAGCCCTTTAATCAGCATTCTTTTAAGGTGAATTCATATAAGTTATGTTTTTTCTTTTTTCTTTTAATTCTTCTTATGATGTCTATGGAAGATGTGGCCAATTTTCGATTGCTCCCTAGCTTTGGAGCTTGGTGACGTTTCCCGTATTCATAATGCGGCAGACTATGACAGCAGTGAGTGGTGCATCCGAAAGGTGCACATGTGATAGGGCAGCCCTCTGGGCATGGGGCTCGATGAATATTATGTGGAGGCGGTAGGATAGCATAGTAGTTAAGGTGGTACTGCTGGCAGCAGCTGAAGTAACAGCGCGGAGCACAGGCAGAGAAACATGGAAGTGGGCAGACTGGAGGGAAGGGTCCCTTGTAACATGCTAACAAATAACCAAGATAGCGATTAGTACATTTGATAAATTTGAAATGAATTTTACAACAATTGTTCAATCATTTACTACTATAAAAAAAATAAGCAATTTAAGCTTAAGGGGCTACTGACATATTTTTCTCTGCAGTGTCACCCCTTGAATCTAACATCCAGATCACGAGAAGAAAGTAAATGATCACTAATTTAATAAGCTTTTGATTGTTAAAAAAATCTTCCTTTCAGTATCATGGGAGTGTAAAGATAACATTATAAAGAATATGCGCAATAATGTTTGGGGATATAAGGCTGGAAAGCGTCGACAAGTTTAATACAGTCTGATCTCGGAATGAGAAACCTCCCATAATAAGTATACTTGGATAGATGACTTTAGAATAGGGGCTAATAACTTTCTGGAACAATGAAGAAGGTTTGTTCAAACAAATAACAAGGCACGCAGAACATTTTTTCTCTGCAAACTCACCAACTTGACCAAGTGATGGGAGAAGAGTGAGCTTGCCCAAATTTTCACGAGCTAGTGCCGCAGTTAAGTTATGAAGATGGAATCCTTTGTCTTTAAACTCGATCACAAAGTGCACCACAGTGTGACTGTCTCCCGGGGCTTTGCTGTTAAAGATAAAAAAGTAACACCTTAATCTCAAAACTATTTAAGCATATGAACTGATATAAACTGACGCATATTTTGTTTATAGTGATGGAATTTTTGCATCGTCAAGACGTGCGTTTTTAACTAATTCAAGTTTTTAGAATTTGATCCATCGACTTTTTTCTCGCTCTCAATTATCCTAGCCTTTTCTTAATTTACTATGAGTAAGCTACCTGAATCTCAAAGTCGTAACGCCGAGGAAAGGATTATATCCATCGTACGCTTGCAAAACCTAATTGGAAATGTAAGCACCAGAGAATTAGTTTATATTTTGAATACTTATTACATGAGGAAATTAAAAAGGGTCCTTCTGTTCTCTCAAAAGGACACTCTGGTCTTCGACATTACATTTTGCAGCGTTATACTTAAAAAGTGTAGTATACTGGCTTTGTCTGACCAGCCTGATTGGTCGTTTCCCCGAGGGTTATCCGAGCTACAATAGCATGAAGCGAACATGGGTGTAGCTACTTCTCCAAATCAGAATGCCGGCTAGTCTAACCATAAAGATAAAGCCCCAGAAATTCGTAAAGCTTTCCTATTGGTACTCATTTTTACCCTTGGTTAGTGTTAGGCACTGAAAGAGTAGAGTGTCATGCCAAAGATCACAACAAAATGAACCGGGTTGGAGGCGAGCCCATACTCATCGATACAGAAAAGTTCAGCTGCGTGCTAACTATTCAGCCTAGGATTTCCCACGCAGTTATTAAATAAGTATTGCAAACATTTAACAGGGTTTCAAGATCCCTTTCTTTGGTCACCCTTCCAAGGGTTATGATCAGGGCGTAAAATTTTTACATTTCGTTTTCCTAATGGGTTTCGTAACAGTAGTAAAGTTAGCTTTCTATTTCACAATTCGTATTTTCATAACGAGTTTTATAACCAGTCTTTTTTGGCCAAAATTGAAATTGCAAGCTTCAATCAAAAGAAAATAGGGTGATATTAAAAGGAATAGAGATACTTTGTTTTGCTGATATTATGCTATTCCCCTGGCCGCAAAAAAATACATTGGCAATTTTGATTTCAGTTTCACCACTTATTGAGCTGCGTTATGATACATTTTTTGAACTTCGGATGGTATGTTATGGAGAGTTCTGTTCAAGTTTATTAGCTGCCAAAGAAAAGCTGATAACAACCAAAGGTTTTAAGAACTGGCAGAATCAGCTACATACTTACTCCAAGTTCAAACTCTCTTCTGAGCTCAATGAACTGAGGCGAATGTGCAAACCTTAAATGATCATCAAAGGAATTGTTCGACAGTAGTACTGTTAAGTTATACACCTTGCCTGCAAATATGATACGCATCATGAAATCAAACTCACTTTCTAAGACTACAATAAGATTTCCCAATAGAATTTGATGCACGCCTTTTTTCCTCAGTAAGGAAAGGAAATAGGCAACGCAAGCACTCCACATGAGAATAAGCTTTAAAAACAACCCAAGGGCTCAGCATTAGACCTTTCCTATCAAACACAACTAACGAAAACTTTTGAAGAATCTGATTCGTAGGTTTATCTTACTTACATGCCAAATCGTCGTGATGTTCCGATTTCGGCGATGGAAATAAAGCTGTGAATTTAATCACAAGCTGTTAGTATAATTATATTGCACAAAGTGGTCACAGCTGAGTTGTTGTTGTTTCCTATGAAAAAGCTGTTTATTTCGTAACTATTCCTATATTATGTTAA
Organism: Pocillopora damicornis; assembly: GCF_964200805.1. Lineage (NCBI taxonomy): Eukaryota > Metazoa > Cnidaria > Anthozoa > Scleractinia > Pocilloporidae > Pocillopora > Pocillopora damicornis. The sequence continues at coordinate 7,746,262 of NC_142671.1, forward strand.
TATTCCAATATTACTTTGGCTTTCCCATTGAAAACGCCCGAGAGTTTTCAAGTACTAATTAAAGAGCCACGCTTAACCAGGATGCATTGCGAGGGTAGTAGCCATTCTCAGGATTTCATGTATTGCAGAAAAGGAAAATTTACCACGTGTGTGATATCAATCGATTAAATTAAAAACCGGCTTTTTTACCCTCATCTAGTTTCTTTTAGTGGCTAACGTCTATTTGTAACGTATTTTTGTCGTTTCATTCCGCCTTAGCGATAATGAAGCCATCAAGAGTTCTGCATGCAGGAATGGAAAGCCGCCAATTCATATGGCTTACTAAGTCAGTTTTTAAAAGCAAGGAATGAGCGAAAGGTAGCAGTACGATTTGGCAAGAAAACGAGCAGAGTGTTCGCAAAAGCCCTGTCGTACAGTTATTCGGAGGAAAGTTACACAGAGAGCTTCTCTCTGAAATGAGATAGAGAACTTTTATCTCAAAATACAAGGAAGATCTCTATCCAAATACAGATGTTTCTTACACTGCACACTTTCCGGCCTCATTGTCGGCTTGATCTTCGGAATGATCGTCGGTTTTTTCCTTGGCTGGCCAGTTGGCTGTGACGTTGGACTTGAAGCTGCAGTTTTGAACAATGTTAGCTCTTTACCTTCTACTCTAATTTGGTTATCAAATGGGTGTAAAAGTGAGTTAAACGTAACAAAACTAAACAAAAACAAAAATGGAAAACAATTGAACTCTCGATTTTCAATGTTGTAAGGCAGTCGCAATCAGGATTTCGATCTCCATTGTTCCGGTGAGTTCTGGTTTTCCGAGAGGTTCCTTCGGCGGTTTGCTGTCGTACTGGTCTCCCTTTGTGTTTCTTGATCGTTGATATCCATGCTTCAGGAATTTCGATTCCGTTATCCCTGTTGATGTTAACAGGGTGAAGTCTTATGTGGATAACTTCCTTGTTTCTTCTGGCGTATACCAGTATGAGTCTCGATCAATAACCTTTAGTTCGTTCCAAAGCGGGCGGTGGCCAGTCTTGTTGGCGTGCTAAGAAACGGCGGAGGTCTGGGTACTAGCTAAACGTATACCCCTCTCGTGCCTGATGAAGACTAGAAGTAAGCAGTCGAAACGTCGCGATCTACATTTCAAGTGACTACATCCTGGCACAAATGATTAAATAGTTAATTGTAACTTACCACCATGATGAGCAATAACCTCCTTTGCGACATGTTGTTTCTTTTATAAGTATTATGGAAAGACTTATTAAGCAAAATGTGATAGGGAAGTTCTATCTCGAAAATGTAAGGAAGGTCTCTATCCGTGTACAAATGTTTCTTACTCAGCACAGTTTTCGGCCTCGTCGTCGGCTTGGTCTTCGGAATGGTCGTCGGTTTTGTCTTTGGCTGGTCAGTCAGCTGTGACGTTGGACTTGAAGCTGCAGTTTTGAACGTAAATGAAACAAAATTAAGCCAAGACAAAAACGGAAAACAATCGAACGTTCCTCTTGATTTTCAACTTTTGAAATTTTTGTTTTCCTCGTGATATTTATTGAGCTGGGGATTGGAGGACTTGTGCACATCTTTCAGGTCTCGCAGAAATAGCTTTAATTTGGCTGACAAAATCAATAAGATACTTGCGGAAAATTGCCCGCTTTTTCCAGTGGCACAACTTGAACCAGTACTTTCTTGCTACTTCTTACATCGAGATTGTTCATATTTATATGCTCCAAAACAGACACAGTATTAATGCAAGGCTAAGAACACTCACCGTTTAATGCGTACACAAAGTTAGTGTCTTGTTTTCCGACACAGTACTTGTCTTTTGGTCCACATTTGAGGAAGTCATTTGTTAAGCATTCTTGACTGGGTCCGTCTTGTTTATAAGTGTTTTCAGCGTTAACACCCGACCAACACTCACCTAAGTTCAGAATAGGTTCCACACATTTGTTTTTCGCATTGTTTATATTTCCCCGTAAAAGTCAAATATCCCTAACCTTCAGAGCTTCTCCAGACAGCTTAAGTGTATTCCTTTAAACCACTCTCTAAGACCTGTTTTCTAACTGTGTTTTGCATGATCACGGAGATCCTTGTTGTGTGCAGCTCGTAAACATGTTAAAAAAATTCAAATGTTTTGATCCCACAAATTTTATAATGCGTCACTACTCTTAAAACTACGAAAGTTCCTACCCAACACCCCCCCCCCCCCCACTATAAAAAAAAAACAAACAAACATACTGAAAAAAAAAATTATCGAAGGCCTGAGAGAACAAAAACAAAAGTGGGAAAGGAGTGTCAATACTCCCCTCCACCCGATTTTTTTAGTTCAAGATTGAGAAAATTATCATATAATAACGAACAATTTTTCACCGAAGAGGAGGTGGAATAGCTCTTATCGGAGTTGAGCACGCGAAATCAGCGGTCTCCGGATGAGCTTACGCCAAAACGAGGCTAAGGAAGCAGAGAGGGAAATTAGTAGTAGTTTGGTATTTACATAATATTTTCTCGAGTTTTTAGCTTCTTTATCCATGGTGAAACATTGCATAGCTTTTGGGTGTCAAAACCGAAGTTCCAAAGCGGAATGCAAGGACTTATCATGGCATTCGCTGCCGCTGTCAAACAAGAATTTGCTGGCACAATGGCTCGTGAAACTGCGTCGAGAGAACACTCCGGTAAACAAAAGCTCTTATGTCTGTAGTCAGCATTTTGAAGCTAATTGCTTCATAAAACCAATGGGAGGACAAAGAATTCGCTTGAAGCCAGATTCCGTACCGACAAAGTTTATATTTACTGTTGAAAAACCAAAGAGGAAAGAGCCCGCTGATCGAGCAACGTTGAACACAAAGAAAACAAAAATAGAGAAATCGCAGCAGCATTCAGCCCCCGAACCGATAAACATTGAAAACACCGTCCCGTGCGATTTCCAGTTTTTGGATATGACCATGTCGAAACAAGCCGAAAGCTTTGCTGCTGACATTCTTGAAATCTTTGTTGGATTCATTGTCTTTAGCTTTTCTTTCAATAAAGTAAGACACGATATTCTGAATATTAAATGAAGGGACATCGTCCTTCGCGTCAACCAGCGAAACCCATTGTGCAGATCCAGGGAAATCACAATTGACGGTCGCCGTTTGCTCCAGTGGTTTACTTGCCGCCAAGCGTTGCCACTTCTCCGTAAAATTATTCTCCCAACCATTTTTTATATAACTGATGATCCTGCGGCAGGTAAAACAAATCGATATAGAACTTATGCTTCGATACTCCCTTCAAGCAATGGCAATAATTATAAGGGACAAAAAATATTGCAATCTGTGTACCTTTGAGATAAATCAGCCTTCGTTGCTTCAGACCGTGCACTACCATCTTTAGCCGTCCCTTTGCGGAATGACAACCATTCTTTGAGTCTTTCTTTAGTAATATGCCGTGGGCAATTACCAATTATCAACTGCTCTTTCTCCTCAGCGGAAAAAAAGGCCGCTTGTGGAAGATTTGTGGAACACTCCATAAGTTTTCCTCACTTTCTCGCACAAATCTGATCGATGTTGACCCGATAGCCTCGCTTTGATGTTTACTCACAAGAATACCGCTGGATTCTTTGGGTGGCGTGCTCAACTCCGATAAGGGCCATTTACCGAACTGCGGAGCGGCGAGGTAAAAACTCACCGCTAGCTATTTTAAGTAAGATAATTGAGCAAGAAAATATTATTTAACTTATTTATTCCTTTAATTTATTCATTCCTTATATTATTCCGCGTGCAAATTGTAAGCTGCTCGGAGGTGAATAGCAAAGGATATCAATAGTGTGAATAGCCAATCAAAGCCCGCCTTCGACGCTGTCCACTGTTTTACTACAGACTAAAAGTACATAGAGTTTGATTGCAACAGCGCGCATTTACCAAAAAATTGTAGTCCAAAGACCTTAAATCCAGACTCCTTTGTCTTTTTAGCACATCTGCAGGCTAGGTCAGTCATGTAGTCGTTCCACCCTTTCCAGTCAATTTTAACACCGCTGTACACCCTCATGCCAGGGTCGCGGTCCGTCATAAGAATTGTCGGTAGGGGGCGAGGATTCATCGAGTCTTTAAAGCAACCTAGTCGGGTAAATTCCGGACAATCTGAAATAAATACGCACAATCTGTTAAGTTAATCATTAAGATTCGTAACATCTTTTTAGGCCAAATCTTCCGGGAAAAAAGCAAGTAGCTTCCAGTAGCATCATTAGTTTAGGCTTGCGCAAGTATTTATTACTTACAGTTACCTGCAGCGCCGAAGACCTTTCTCTGCATCAGTAAGACTATCCATATGGAATAAAGGAACTGTTTGAGGCTCATCCTCGTATTTGCCTAAGGAATGAAATATGAAGAGGGCATTTTTTATTTCCCCTTAGTGACAGACACACGCCTATACGTAGCTTGGGGCTTCAAGTTTTGTTTTATTCGATACAAAAGAAAATTAAATGTAATGCTCTAAAAAAGGAAAAAGAAGACAGAGTTCCCTTATTCTCGGCTGACCAGCAAAAGGTAGTGGTCGTAAAAGTCGTTGAATAACAGTGGACAGCATTTTCGTCAAAAAATGCAACAGCCTTTTGATGGAGTAACCAATAACATCATCATCATGTAAAGGCAGTTAGAGCTGTGAAAGTTCATAATTTAGATGCACGTGTGCTAGCTTGAATTATCGAAAGTATCTAATCGATTAAGTGCATTGTACACGAAACCAAATTCGATTTACATTTTTGACCTTCAACGACCAGTTTCAGTGAGGATATTTGCCCCTTCATTCAAATATCAAACACGTAGTTACCACGAAATTTCTGAATTCTCGCAAAGGAATCATGAACATCACTGTAAAAATAACGTTGTAGCAACAATGTTGAGAAACTATCGCCATTCTTTCCGTTGGTCGATCCGCTACGGGCTATAACACGGTTCGGAGTCTGAATTTAAAATAGTCAGTTAAAGCTTAGGCTAGCTAACTTTGCGAATTATTATTTAAAGTTTTCGGGAATTTAAATGGTTTTCTTGTTCATAAGTTTTTAATCTTGTTACTTACCAATGTTCCTATTGCTCTTTCGAAGATTTTCCAATCCCCTAAATGACCGACTTGATTGCTGTAAGTTAACACCCTACCTGTTATGGGCTTTTAAAAATTTGGTATCTTAATTTATTTGGTGCACAGGAGGTGTGAAATACAAGAACTATTACCGGTCAATTATGGTAATTAACGTCTGGATATCTCTTCTGGAAGAAAAAATCAAGACCCGTCAGAATTGAGATTGATCCCGCTATAAAACTGCAATGCTTTTATTACTAAATATCTAAAATTATTGAATAGCCAATGTACAGAAGTTTTTTATTTTCATTAAGTTTATCGTTTGATAGACGAAGCATGCTTTATTTTTCCAATTTGCCAAGCCTAGGTGTTATTTACTTTACAATACCGTCATAGCATTAAGACTTATTAAAAAATCATAAAGAAACACCGTGAAAAACAATTTAAATGTTTATCATTGGTTTGTTCCTAAAAAAAATATATCAAAGAGATTTTAAAATCACGCCCTCCAAAAACAAATGCTCATTTCCATAAAGCTTCTCGTTCGATTGTAGTCTGGCGCGAGCTGCGAATCTCGGAGTGACATTGAAGCCCCACATCTCCTCACCAGAAATTGTCTTTCATTGAATGAAACTGCAGTAGACGTTCAAAGAGAAAGAGGTAGAAATTAGTCATTCCGCTAAAAACTTTGTCCCCCATCCCCAGAGTTTTGGTAAAAATCCTTCCTTGACTTTCTGTACTTGAAAATTAACTATAGGTGACATCAAGTAATATATGCAGTACTGTGCCAAAGTAATACAAACGATCAGAGTCGAATATTGCGTTTTGTTCTTCCGAGATATCGCCGAAATATCGGCTATGTATCGCGCGTTTCATCAACACACGAAAACAATAAGTCGAACCTTTCATATATCATTCCAGCGATTTATCGTACAAGCGACAAAATCGCTTCAACGCGTTACATTATCGCGATGAATCGCTAAAGCGAAGTATCGCTGATGAAGATTTATCAGTGGAGTAAAGGATGCATCACTGCGTTTTATCGTTCAAGCAATATACTTGTACAGCGACTTATTGTTTGGGGATAAAAGTATTTGTTTAAATGAAAATGAGATACCTCAAATTACTCCTTCACTTTCTCAAAAGGGATATAGAACAATTGTATATAATGACCTTCCTTGTCGAAGGTATTTTCGGTGGATTCGGTCCTCTGTACTCTATTAACTATTCTGGTGAAACTTGAGTGGCTCCGTGTAAATTTTCATTTGTTAGGGCTACCTTTCAATATTTCTCCACGCCCGGAAGCAAAAGACGGTTTTCCGTTGATCGATCAACGGACCCACTCTTCCCCTTCTTATCAATTCCAAAACTTACAACACGCGCAAGATTGGGTGATCAACTGTTTATTCTACCTTCAAATCATTTACTTTACAGTACATTGTACTTGAACCAATTTATTTTATATAACGGAGTTATGGATCTTGAGTTCATTGGGAAGGTTTAGTAAACATTTTAGAACACCCGTGTAGGTAGTAGGTCTAGCCATAAAAAGTAAACAAATTCATACCAACAGAAAATGTTGATTAGAATGATCTCAGATACTTTGCTATTTATCTAAAATACTTTAGATAGCCATCATTGACTTAATTTCCATATAATGTAAATCGGAATCTCGGAATTGTCAAAAATTTTTTTACATTTTTGCATTCGATAAGACAGGCAAAATTTGGCTATTTATTATCACATAATGATTAGAATCAATGGCTTCAGGCCTGACAGGAATAACTTTGACGCTTCAGATAAATATCTGAACCCAAGTTCGGGAAATGTAGTTCTTGCCTGGTAGACCTTACATGATATGAAATCAGGAAAAAATCAAAAATTCTTCTCGCTGGAATTTGTTTCTTTGATTCTTTTTGCTCCTGATTTTTTTCTTTTAATTCTTCCCATGATGTTTACGGAAGATGTGGCCAATTTTCGATTCCTTCTCTGGCTTTGGAGCTTCGTGACGCTTCCCGTAAACATAATGCGACAGACTATGACCATTGCTGCAGCAGTGAGTAGTGCATCCGAAAGGTGCACATGTAATGGGGCAGCCTTCTGGGCATGGAGCTGGATTAATATCATGTGGAGGAGACGGTGTTGGAGCATAGTAGTAAGGGTGGTACTGCTGGCAGCAGCTGGAGTAACAGTGTGGAGCACAGGCAGAGAAACATGGAAGTGGGCAGACTGGAGGGGGAGGTGCCTTGTAACATGCTAACAAACAACCAAGATAGCGATAAGTGTATTTGATAAATTTGAATGGATTTTACCACAACTGTTCAATTAATTACTATTTTAAAAAGGAAATTAATAAACACTTTAAACTCAGGGGGCTACTAGTATATAATTTTTCTTTGCAGTGTCACCCCTTAAGATATGAGATAACATGAGATAAAGGAAATGATCACTAACTTAATAAGCTTTACAAATAATCTTCTTTCAGTACCATGGGAGTGTGAAGAAAATATCAGGGAGAATATTAAAATAATTTCTGAGGATAAAGGGCTGGGAAGCGTGGACGAGTTTAATACGGTCTGATCTTAGAATCAGAAACCTCCCGCTGTAAGAATACTTGGAAGGATGACTTCAGAATAGAGGCTTATAACTTTCTGGAACTATGAAGGTTTGTTCAAACAAATTACAAGTCACCCAGAACATTCTTGCTCAGCAAACTCACCAACTTGACCCAATGATGGGAGAAAAGTGTGCTTGCCCAAAGTTTGACATGCTAATGCCGCAGTTAAGTTATGAAGATGGACTCCTTCGTCTTTAAACTCGATAGCAAAGTGCACCACAATGTTGCTGTCTCCCGGAGCTTCGCTGTTTAAAGATAAAAAAGTAACACCTTAATCTCAAAACTATATTAGCATATGAACTGATTTAAACTGAAACATATTTTGTTAATAGTGATGGAATTTTTGCATCGTCAAGTCGTGTGTTTTTAAACATCTCAAGTTTTTAGAATTTGATCCATCGAATTTTTTCGCTCTCTCAATGATCTTGGCCTCTTCCCTATTTACTATGAGTGAGCTACCTGAATCTCAAAGTCGTAACGCCGAGAAAAGGATCATATCCATCGTACGCTTGCAAAACCTGCATTGGAAATGTAATTTTTAGAGAATTAGTTTAGATTTTGAATACTTATTATTTTAGAAACCTTAAAAGGCTCCTGGTCTTCGACATTACCTTTCGCAGCGTCATACTTAAAAAGTGTGGCATACTGGCTTGGTCTCACCAGCCTGATTGGTCGTTTTCCCAGGGGTTATTCGAGCTACAATAGCATGAAGCGAACATGGGTGTAGCTACACCTCTGACTCAGAATGCCTGCTAGTCCAACGATAAAGATAAAGCCCCAGATATTCGTAGAGCTTTCCTATTGATACTCGTTTTTACCCTTGGTTAGTGTTAGGCATCGAAAGGGTAGAGTCTTGCCAAAGATCACAGGAAAATGACCCGGGTTGGACGCCTACCCTTACTTATCGATACAGAAAAGTCTAGTAGCGTGCTAACTATTAAGTCTACATGTAATAAAGTTTTAAGATCCTTATTTTGGTCGCGATGATCAGGGCGTAAAATTTTATGATTCGTTTCACCAGCGGGTTTCGTATCAGTAGTAAAGTTAGCTTTCTATTTTTATGATGCGTATTTGCACAACGAGTTTATAACCAAAGTGTTATTTCGGCCGAAATTAAAATTGCAAGCTTCAATCAAAAGAAAAAATGGCGATATTTAAAGAACATAGGTAAATTTGTTTTGTTGATATTGTGCTATTCCCTTAGACGCATAGACATTAGCAATTTTAAACGATTTCAGTTTCACTCCTAAATTGAGTTGCGTTGTAAAACATTTTTTTTCAACTTCGGATGGTATGTTGCGGAGGGTCCTGTTCGAGTTTTCTTTCTGTTTACAAAAGCTGATAACAAACAAAGGTTTTTAAAACTGGCAGAATCAGCTTTATACTTACTCCAAGTTCAAACTCTCTTCTGAGCTCAATGAATTGGGGCGAATGTGCAAACCATAAGAAATCATCAAAGGAAGTGTTCGTCATCAGTACTGTTAAGTTATACACCTTGCCTGCAAATATGATGCACAACATGAAATAAAACTCACCTTCTAAGACGACAATAAGATTCCCCAAGAGAATTTGATGCACGCTTTATGTTGTCGCTTGAAAGTTACTTTTTTCCTCGGTTTGGAAAGGAAATTGGCAAGGCAAGCATTCCACACGAGAATACGCTTTAAAAACCGCCCAAAGAAAACTGGTTTTGCCAATATTTTATCGTGTGGGCTCAGCATTAGACGTTTCCTATCAAACCGACTGACGAATACTTTTGAAAAAATGCGATAAGCAGTTTTATCTTACTTACATTCCAAATCGTAGTGATGCTCCGATTTCGGCGATGGACATGAAGCTGTGAATTTAATCTCAAGCGGTTAATATAATTATATTGCATAAAGTGGTCACCAATTGAGTCACGTTTTTTTTCGAAAAAAGCAGTTTTTTCATGACTTTTTCCCACTTTATGTTCCAACATGCCAATACTTTTTTTGGCCTTATCATTAAAAACGCTTAATTTTGCAAATACTAATTAAAGAGCAACGCTCAACTAGAATGCATTGCGGGGTAAATTCTTTCCGTGTCTATCGTCTATTTGCTATGTATTTTTGTCGTTTCATTCCGTGTTCTCGATAATGAAGCCATCAGGAGTTCGTCCCGCAGAAATGGAAAGCCGCTATAGCATATGGCTTACTAGGTCAATTTTGAAAAGCATGAAATGAGCGCGAGACAGCTTTAGGATTTGACAAGAAAACGAGCATAGAGTTCGCAGATGCCCTCCTACACAGTATTTCTAAGGAAAGTAAAAAAGATAGCTCCTCTCTGCACTTGGGTGACAGTCAGATGGAGAAACGTTTACAATCGATCGCAAGCCTGATCCCATGCAAGTTCATGAGTGACCTTTTTCTCCAAGTGAAATCAACTTCAGAGATACAATTTACCCAATCTTATATTGGTATCCTCTATTCTTTAAGTGTATTTTGAAACACTGTTTTTGTTAAACGTGGAGGGTGATCAACTTATTTATTGGAGGCATAGCGCTTCTCCTTTTACGAATCTTTTCTTTGTGCCTGGTGAATGATATGAATAAAAATTAAAGTAATCAAAGGTGTCCATCTCTTTGTAAGGCATCAAGGATGGATTCCCTGTTAAACCTCTCGCTTTCACACTTTTTTTATGTTCAAGAATAAAATTCCTGAGTCTGATATTTCAGCCGTGAATAGTGATTGTATCATGATACAATGTGCTGTTTTGTCATACAAATTCTTCTCTTCCACAGACATAAAACTTTGTAAATATACCTCTTCCAAAGTAGCAGGTTAGTTTTGCACTGAGCGATAATACCCTTACTATCAAAAAAGCAAAAGTTCCTACCATTGTGGTAATAATTGCCGTTTCGTGGGTTTGTCAGAAAAAGTATTGAGTTCCCGGATAATAACAATGACAAGGGCACGCAAAGCACACTGGTTGAGTGTGGCTCGTTAACATAGTATGCTATTCAAGCTCATATGGTATTGACTTTTACAAGTAGTCTTCTTTCAATTTTACTCGGGCCTTGGAATGACAGGTTGGTGTTGTAAATTGACCCGGCAATTAATGATATGTATCCTTTAAAACTACGTTGAAAACTAACTGTAAGTAACACGTTAGATTGCTTTTTCTGAAAATCCCATTGCCCTGTCACGACTGACATTTGCAAAGTACCTTAATTCCCTCAAAATCCTCCAAATCCCCCATCCTCCCCTCCCTCTAGGCGATAAATAAGATTTGGTCCCTTAACACTGGTGAATACCTCCTACAATACATACGTTTCGGTGGAGTGAGAGTATGGTTTTGATTATCTGCAAAGGACATAGATAAAAAATTAGTTTTAAAGTTTTCAAACCTTATTTTTTTTGTTATAAAATACACGCAAAAATGTCCTGCATTCGTTGAAAGGTAACTACTTACAGGTAAAAGCGCTTTTTCTTACCCAGTAATCTATAAACGAAGACTGATTTTTCTTCTCCGACGCAATATTTGTCATCTTTGCCACATGATTTAGAATCAAAGGTTTTGCAATCGAATGCTTGTCCAGCCAGAGGAAATGAGGTTTCAGCATCTTTCCCTGACCAGCAGTATCCTAGGGTTTTAAAGAAGAAGACATCACGGCACAAGAGCAGCGTATTTGAAATGCATAACCTAGTTTTGATGCCAATTCATAGAAAGGAAAACCTGAGGAGGTAAGAGGGGGCGGGAGGTTTCTTACGGCCTTAGTTTCACAGCAGGATCTTAGCTTGTATGACTGAAGTCTAACATACGAAGCGAAATTTAACAAAATAAAAACAAAGCCAAACAAAAGGTCTGTTCCATTCCGCAGCTTTTACGCCTGAGACGAAATACCAACGAAAACAACAACAAATAATGTACAGCTACAACTTAGTTTATCTTGTTCATTTTGAATATCTATGTATACCCAAGATAGCCTCATCTTAAGATATGAAGAAATGCAAAAAAAAATTTTTTGCATAAGTTGACAGAGCTTTTTTCCAAAAGTGAACCCGGGCGGCTTAGATTAGCCAGGGTAGTTTTTCTTCCTGGACAGGCTCAGGCAGCATGATGCTTTCCAGTAGTGCTTTGAAATTTGTATTCATGCTAAGAAGGTTAGACTTCAACCAAAAAATTTACTGCCGTTACCAGGATATTTTTGGTTAGAGACGCGTATCATAGGAAAAAAAATATCTTGATCATAGAAGAAGATTGTTGGAAATTTTCCTGATTCTGAAGACCTAAGCTGTTGTGATCTGACTTTAACTGATTGAATTAAGAAGTTTGTAAATGAGAGATAAATAAACAACACAAGAAAAAAATAAGATACATTAAAAAACAAAGAAAAAAGGAATAGAACAGAAAAAAAAAAGGTCAGGCAAACGAAAAAACAAGAACAACAAAACGACAACATGGAAAAAACAAAATAGACGGTAATGAAAAAGTGGAGAAACAAATGAATGAAAATTTGGGTTTTAGTGGAGTCACACTTATTTATTAATCAATTATCATTTCTGATTCACCTCCTTTTTGGACCGCAAAAACGCGATATCCCTTAAACCTTGTTTGTTCTGCACATTTGCAAATTAACTCATCTATGCTTTGCAAGTTGGAGTCGTTGAACAAAACCTCCGGTATAAGGTGCAAGGTCCCTAAGAAAGCACCGTGGCACCCAAGTCGTTCAAATTCTTCCTGACAGTCCACTGAAAGATATAGTTAAACGCCTGACAAAGATGCAATTAACGGCACTTCATAGTCTAACTTATAGTTGTGCATTAAGTTAGAACGTACAATGTTCGATCTAATGTTCTGAAGAGGTTGGGGTGACGTAACAAATCATGGAGCGTGTGTAAACTAATCTTTGTCGTTTATTACGTCAGTTTCCGAACAAGTAAGTTTTCTTTCCTATTACTAATAAAAACATTTTATTTTTATAATAATAAAATATTAACCACGTATACTCGGTAAACTCTGGTTGAATACTCTAGTTTGGTCCATTGATGGAAATGCAATGACCTAAATGATGCGCAGACGGGCCTTACCTGCTCATGCTTTTCGTTTAAAATGGTTTTTCTCTTTAATACAGAGCTGAATTGCCATTATTTTTAAATTTGCCTTTCTCAACGACCCAAAATGGAAAACTGGAATGAAGAGTGGCTCATTAGCCCGGAATTAACTGAAATATTCAATAATTGCTGGTAGCAAAATTATGATACAACTTGAACAGGTCACGGGGAAACGCTTACAGGTCTCACAGTTATGTTAGGAATGTTTTCAATCCTCCTCTCGTCTAATAACAATTTGAGATTAAAAACTTCTCCAAACTTCTCCGGCAGGTGTTGCAAGTTTAAACAATCGCTATCAAATAATCGTGCTCGCTCTTTCTATCCTTTTCCTCCTAGGAAAGATGCTTATAATATTGGAGGACGTATTATTCAGTTCAAATGATTTAATGGAATATAACTGCGATATCTGAACACAGATCGTTAGACATACTTACCTGCAGACACTTGTTTGTGTATCAATACAACTATCCAGATGAAGCAGATATAGAGGTTTAATCCTGGAATAGTCTTGGAGAGAAAAATATGCAAACAAATTTTAAGAGAAACGCAAATGACTTATGGCGAACACTTATTTGACGGATATGTCTTACGAATATTGGAGTCAAGAGAAGATGAAGTTTATATATATAAATAAATATTCATGAATATCGCAACTGCTCTTTATTGTTTCTTTCCTAAAACATTGTCACTTACGTTATTGATGTAAGCAATAATGATAAATTCGTCAATTTCCTAAATCATCTGAACGACTCAAGGAATGAACGAAGAAATTAAATATTTATCTAACTAAGAAGACAGTTATGAAAAGAGGATCCAAGAGGGCTTCCATAATGATCGTCAGATCTGACCTAACATAGTCACATTGCCCTCTTCAGTCAAATTAGCGAAACTAGAGGTGGGCGGAGTAGTTTTAACAACTAATACTTGCCCTCTCCAGTTATCATTAGCAGTTGATACCATCAACTGGATGGCTGATCTTAAGCAAAGGGGTTTAAGAAAATTTACAGAAGAATGAATTCACAAATTCCATTACTGACATAAAAGAAGCGGGTATGAATTTATGCAATGGAGAAAATTGTCAGGAATTAATCTTGAATCTTAGGGACACTTTCGATTAAAAATAAGTATTTACAGATTACTTGCTTTACTCTTCATCGAGTTCGTCTTACGAATAAGAGATTAGTGTTCAAGTTTTAGTTGTGTCAACCATTCTAAAAAGGATTAAAAAGGCCAAATATCTCGATATAAAGTATAGCAATAAGAGATATCAGGCTATAAAACAGTGATATTTTTCTTTTTGAATTACTTATCACGTATGTACTTACCATGATAAATGTGTCCTCTCGCCCTTTTCCCCGTTCAGGCTAAACGAAATTAACTTTTCCTTTTTCATCCAACGTGTTATGGTCTTTGCAAAATGTGATCTTTGACATCACTTTGAGGGTACCAGGTGTTAAGTACAAGAAATTACTTCACAAATGGGGATGCCGTCCACGTTGCTTCTTAGATTTCCATAAGTTGAAATGATTTTCATGATTTCGATAACGTTCAATTTCTGAATGAGTAACATTGCATAGGAGTCTTGGTCATTAACAATTTCAGAAAAACATTGACGATACTGATTACGAAAAAACAGGTATTGCACATGCCGTAATGTATTCTACAAGAACTAAGAGCCTCTCTTCTTAAAAGTATTTATAATTTTTCAGCGCTATAATTTTTCTCTGCGCCTCGTTCATTCATTTGATTTTCCCCTGAAAATATTAAAAATGAGCAGATATTTTTCAGTGTCAAAGTATCGCTGAGACATGCACAGAACACATGAAAACTTGAAGCCTGGTGGCAACCATGCCATGAGGTGAGAAATTGGAATTACATCGACATTTGATAATTTTCCACGGTGAAGATACTTGAGATATCAACATTGAGAGAAGTTGTAGGAATACCTGATCTAATATTTGTAGCTGTTAGTGCTCAAATAAACGTCGTGTTAATCGAAAGATTGCTTTTAACGAGTCAGGTAGTGACAGGTCTTATAGAAGTTACCGTCATAGCTGAAATTTTCCAAAGTTCTTGTGGATTTAATGCATCAGATTTCTCATTGCACCGAAGCAGCCAGTTTTCAAGATAATCATTTCGCTTATGATAAACTAGTATCTGTAAAACGTTTGCCCAGATCGAATCTTAAGACGCAACTTTTAAAAATTACTAGTAACCAATTTTAGACCGCTTTACTTAATACCTCATCGAAACAAATCAGGAAATGCCTTTTTTAAGATAATAAAGAACGGAAAGAACAATAACGAGGCAATTAATGGGCCTTAGTGGTAATTAATTACTAAGTATGCTTTTAAACTGCAAAGTGAGGCTGTGAGTCAGGTAAGAACAAACAAACGAAAAACGAAAAAAAGACCTGACAGACCTTTCAACTAAAGGCAGATTATAACGAAGTCAAACATTTCAAACTACGCGCTATTACAAGACACTTAATACCTTCACCTGAAGAAGCACTTCTTTCGGGTAATTTTATAAAGCTGTAATTACTGAAATTTTGTGTTTCAATTTGTCGATTTAAGGAAAAAATGTATATTTCCTGATTGGGTACGCACGATAGAATGATTCTAGAATTAAGCAGTTTCAGACTGTAACAGGTGATAAGATGATTTCTGGAGGGAATCAATGTTTGCTGTTCCAAATTGCACGAAAAAAAGCGATTCGGAATTCTGGTCAAAAGTATGTATTTTACCTGGGCCCTTGCATTGAGATCCAATTTTCCTTAATTTCTTGTATTAGAAGTTGTATGAACTCGTCTATGACTGATTTTATCGATTAGTATTGACATTCTTGCATATACTATTCTGTTGTAGTCTCAATTATCGATTAGGCGCGATTCGGCGTGTTGGGTATAATCATTTTTTTAAGTAAAAACGCATGCAAGAAATAATTCTGCCCACTAGCTTTTATTTGGTTTGATAACGACTGATAGATAACCTCAGGTTCTGTTCCATGAATAGTAATACTATGATTGATAATTTCGTGAACATGCATGCCATACGGGCCATGTGATATAGATGAGCATGAAGTAGTTGCGGGGCCGCCCACCAATCAGGATGGTTGTGCAATTACATAGCGAAAGAAGAAAGGCACAGTACCGCCTTCATATGGGCATCTTCCACAACAGCATTGAATGCTCATAAAGAGTCGTGGTTTTGATGTGCGTGCGTATTTAAAAATTGCACACACTGTAGAAAAATTTTTTATTTGAATTTGTCCGTTATGACATATAAATTCTTGCTCAATTGATGTATGCATGCGAGGCCTAAGCGACCTGCGCGCTACTTAAAAAAATCGCATCTATTTGCAACGTCATTTACCAGTCACCCGACAGTTCGATCACCTCCACATCTGTGCATGGATCAGCGAATTAATTTGTTCACAAACAAGCTCATAATTCTTGCTTTGAGCCGCTACTGTGGAGATTGAGTACTCTTTGGAGTTTCGCACAATATTGAAACGATTGCGCAAATTCGTCCCACATATCTCACCTCAATTTGGTGCATCACATCCGGCTCACGTCCTAATGGAAATATACACTTTATCTTTTCAGTGAACATAAACCAAGGAAAGAGCAACTCTATCGAAGTATTTGAAATTAAGGTTATCACAGGTCGCTCTGATAGTTTTAGTCCCAGAGGAACTTGGAGCCGACGCCATTTTTCCGACGAAAGGCTATTTACTCTTTTTCAATTGGTTATTGAGGTACTCTTGTTACTCTCTGGGGCGTTTTGGTATCGTGGACGATAAATATATGTTCTGCCGCATGGCACAAGTTGTTACATGTGTTTTGGAAGATGCCACGAATATGGAAGATAATATAATCGGCATTTCGAGTACGATTTCAATGCAGGTGTTTGCTTTCAAGCAATCATAAATAAGAAACAACATTGCCTCTTATTTTTTTCTCTGAAGAATTTAAAAACAGCAACATATTCTTTTGCAAGAAAATTTATTAAAATGTTATCTTTCCTTCCCTATACCTAATTTCCATCAAAGTTAGTTAATATCCTTCACTTATTTATTCATTATCTCCTTGTGATTTGGAAAACACCGCCTTTTGAATCAATATCCCTAGACATACCAACTAGATAACTCGATGCATCGTATTATTCAAGAAAGGTTAGTTTATAGTTACACTTAACTTTAAGCTGGTATTGAAGGTGATTTGACGCCTGGCATTCAAAATAAGAGCATTGGGAAATAAATCAGATTTTCAGAATGGGATAAGACGTCTCTTCCAATCTTTACAAATAAACCTCCATTCCTTGGCTGGAGGGCACTTTTCTTTAGTTACTTTGATTTCATTTCGTTCTTTCAAGAAATTTACTCCACGGTTCTTAAAGACACATAAATCCTTCATTGCGTATCTGCACGAGGATAGTTGTATTATCAATAATGATATAAAACAATAGAACGCAGCATTTAAGAAATGGATCATGTCTTAGTTAGTCTCATCAATGTCAGAGTCATCATTTTCTTCGACATCATCATCTTCATCTTGTTCATCGTCCTCTGCGTCGTCATCTTCGTCATCAAAATCGTCAGCTTCCTTCGTCGACGATTTCTTGGCAGCTTCTCTTGTTATGCTTTTTTGTCGAACCATGGACCGGCAGCAGAGGGAATTGCATGCTGGAGCGCACCTTGTCGGGCAAGGTGCCGGGCACTGTGGAGGGGCTAGTGGGGGTGCTGGAAGTGGAGCAGGTGCTGGTAAAGTCGCTGGACAAATTGATGGATACGATGAGGCTGGTGACATGGGGCATGAGTTCATTCCACAGGGAAGAGGGCAAGGGGACATTGCTGTGGTGCAGGGCGGTGGGTAGCATTCTGACAAACAAATAGTTGAACAAAAATAGTAGGTTATTTGTATTCGAAAAATAACATTCAAATGATTCAATGTTATTGTAGTAAAATTTTACTCTAACCTGCTTTGACGATGTTACTGGCACCGATTCCTGCCACAAGTTTCTGCAAATGTTGTCCTTGGCAACTGAATTGCAGCATAAGATACACTGTTGATGAACTGAAAAGTGAACGAACAAAACTAGTGTGACAATTGGTTGTGAATACAAAGAAAAAGATTAATATAAAGAACAAAAACCTTCAGGAAAACGTAGTTTTCATTGACTTGTATGTATCAAGTAAGGCTGGAATACCTTGTATTTAGCGTCCTTAAGCAAACGAGGCAAGTATATCCACGGTAAAGGTTTTTTACCTGAAAAGAGAAATACGGCGAGTAGAGTTATGCCAATCACCTATGTTTAAGTTTCAACGTGGTATGTAATTTTCGTCCCATGTCAGTAACGATTCTTGTTTCGTTCCTTGATAACTATTCCAGCACTCTCATCTTCGGCGTTTTCACTCTGTTCTTTCCTGAAAAAACTATTTTTTCTAAGTTTTGTCCATGTAAGCTCTGATTAAATTTCGTCCCTGCAAAAATGGGTTTCAAAATATTATTATTTAGCTCTTTAAATCCACGCCAAAAATGTTCCGAAACCGCGTTCTTTCAATCAGCATCGGTAAGTTTGCTATAATCTCGCGATTTTTAAGTCGATTAACCCTTCTTTGCCGATGTCTAAACATAATTAATTTTAAGTACTTACTTTGGCCTCAATGGCTGATTGACCTGATGCCTTTGCAGATGTAGTAGGTGTTGCCACCGTTGGACCTGTAGATTTTCCCGCCACAGTGGGTTTCTTAGAGGGGGTGGGGATAGCTGGTTTGCTTGGGCTACCTGCAGCAGAAGCTTTGATGGCAACCACGTAATTCTGACCTGAACATTGAGAAGGTAACGTCATACATATCGTCTGTAATAACTTTTACATTATCTCCATTTGAATTCCATATATTTCTCTTACAGTCCATAGCTCTAGCTAGCTAAATTAACAATACTGAAAATTGAGGAATGCAGTTGAAGGAAAAAAGGTTCGCGTGATCGAGGGGAGCAGTAGAATGAGGGACTATTGAGGATCTCAGTGGCACCCAATATTCCCCATGATCTAATCAAATGCTTCGCCTCAAGACCTTGATTCTACTTACAAATCAAAGCGCTTAGTTGGGCGGCGGATCCAGCCTTAGGTTGTGCAGTTGCACCTGTTCCTGCTTTCGTCGTCTTCTTTGTTGTCGGTTTTGTAGTCGGCGTGGTTGGGAGCACTGAAAGAAAGTTTACGATAATCCTTGAATAAATTATGGCTTCATTTGGTTACATTTTGGTATGTTGAATTAATTCATTCTATGCTCATACATTACACTAATTCTAGCGTCATACGCATCGATTGCCATATAAACGAGAGCATACTGGACTTTAGTTAAATGTTCCTTAACCTATCCATCCCACTATCTTCAAGATGCTATATTTTTTGAATCGTGATTATGATTGGCCATAGCATTTCTTTTATCCCTAACTAATACACTTTGCCCTATAGATGAACAAGATTCAACTTAAGAAGCCCATCGACCGAACAAAATTAAAAGAGAAGGTAAATAGAAATACCTAGAGCTATAGTTTCTTGCAAACTTACTTTCCACCTTGTAAACATAATTAGCCTTAGTATCACCACCCACACAGTCTTCCTTGTTGTTGCACTTTGCACCCGCTGCATTTTTGCAATTCGCTGAAGACCCGCTCCTGGCATAAGTGGCGGAGACTTTGCCGGAAACACAATCTCCTGCAAAAGAGCAACGGGAAGGAAAAGTGAGAGTAAATTAATGAATAGATCAACATTTATTAAAATCAGTGATTTTTGCTTTTCTCGTTGCATTACAGCAAATATCCCTCTTAACCTTATTCGTCTAATTATTTATTCATCTACTTCATTAGCTGTTTTCATTCTGTACACTTATGATGATACGTATATGTCATGTTAGCAACCTGCAATCACCTTCTTTCAAATTAATCATCTTTAATGTGGAGTCGTGGCCATGGTTACTAAGTCAACACATTCAGTGTAGAGGGTAATAACAGACTATTGACGACCGGTATGGTACAGATCCGCCGAAGTGATTTACAGTGATCTGATCACACTGAGTCAATTAATGATCATACCATATTGGAAAAGTAACTTCTTATACTTACCTACGTTGTTCATGGCGAAAAATCCGTATTTCTTTAGTTTAGCCGCTGCTGCACATCTCTGAATAGCTTTAAGAATGTACGCCTTGAAATTCTTGTAATCAATCTTTGTTTTTGAATTTGCACTTGAGTCACTGAATAGTGTAACAGGGATATTCCTTTTGGCTGGGTTCTCTACATAACAACCTACTATTTTGATTTTATGACCTGGGATGGCTGAAATTAGATAGAAGAAAAAAACGATTCAATTTTTGTTAAAAGTCGCAAAAATATCACGCTAATTGTAGTGCACGACGAGGATCACGACTCTATTTTGAGTTACATACACGTAGATCTAGAGTTATAAACAAGAAGCTATAGTGTTACACTCATTCATGATAATACCCTCTTTTGTTGAAAAGACAGACCTCGACTCTTAGAAACAATTTGGAATATGAAGTACTTATTCAAGCTAACTAGCGAGAGAGTGTAAGTGTATCGGCCCATCAAAGAATTTTAATTTTGAAATAACTAAGTGGCCCTGAAACACCCTTAATTATTAAACCAAAGAAAAATTCAAAACTCGAACTTGATCATTAAAAACAAGTGAAGTTGCTTAACTAACCACTACATCGAAAAAAGATAATTTATCGATTTCTGTTTTCTTGATTGATTAATTTTCGATTAAACGTCATACATGTTAGTTATGAAAATAACCGCAGAGAAGTTACTAGTTTTTTTTCTGCAAGGATGATTAAGTTCTGTTTGTAACCTATACCCCATTCCACATGTTCTGAATATCACAATGTCTTGGTTTACTTACTGACTGCAGAATATTGCCCTAAATGTTGAGGTAAAAGAGCAGAAAAAATGTTAAAAATCTGGTCGTACTCCTAAGATAGTTAACGTGTAAATAAAGTGAATTCACTTAAGCATGAGAGAAAGATAAAACATCTCATCCAATGACCATATCTATCTGACCTTATCAGCTAATACGTTATAATAACATATTTGCCGTTTATACATTCACCTCAATAACTTAAAAGCGAATTATTGCCGACCTGATCTGTTCCATCACTGTCTTTTGTAAGAGTCTTCAAAATTCATTTCAAAACTGCATGTACCAAGGTTTTACTTAAACCTAAAAATTTTAGCAAGTAACCTCGACCAGCATAAAATATACCGAAACAAACAAACAAACAAGCAAGCAAGCAAATATTCAAAGGAGCCAGATTTGTAAAAACACAAATTTTTTAACCATGTTCTAAAAGGCTTTGCGCTTCTTCTGCGACCGACAAATTTCATATTTTCTCCAAAGGAATTTGCAATTTAAAAAGAGGTTCTGATTATACATACCGTTTATAAAATCCACTCCTGTCAAAGAACGATCATAAAAATAACAAAAACTGACGGTCAGGTTGAAATTTTTGCTGTATTTATTTAATGAAAATCTTTGATAAACACGGCACATGAAAACTGAAGATTTAATATAAAAAAAATTAAAAAATTAAAAAAGCCTACCCATCAGAAGGACCACCGTGACAGCTAATATGCATGTCGGTAAATGGCTCATTTTTGCGGTCCAAAATGTCCTGTGTAAAAAAGAAATAGACTTATTTTAACAGCAATTATCTAACTACATGGCTTAGAGGTAAAGTCTACATAACTCTGTTGCGTATTCGCCTGCCTCTATCATGTGTGGAGGTAATACAAAAGTAATTTTATTTCAAAAAGGAAACTGAAAAAAAGACTGTTCGAATAATCACTTCGCAGACTGAAGTGTTGAAAGATAAATCAGCGTGAGGTATGAAGTGAGTGAAGCCGGAACTCAGGCGTCTGAATAACAAGACACGTCCGTTCCACATGGCCAGGCTGCATCGCCTTAAAAAATTGTACTTTCAGATGAAGAGACCTAATTATAATAAATAAGTATAAAATTGCATCTTCTTACACTGCCGAGATAAATTAATTCTGAAAAACATTTTTTAAATACATTCGTCTAGAGTTGCAACAATCATGGGTTGCCGACAAATTTCCGCTTGAAAGAGCCCAAAGAAAACACCCACGAAGATCGCTCTTATACTTCAATTGTGTCAATGTTAACTTACCGCACCATGATATGCCGTGTCCTAATAGTTACCCCGATTCCTTTTTCTGTCAGTGCCGTTATTTAGCTGTTTTTAAAATGTTATATTGATTCCTTGTCTACAATGATGGCTAAAGATTTTAATGTCTAATCAAGGTTATGTAGGTGTCTAATCACGTAACCTTGGAGTCACGAAATTCGCGAGGGTCTCTTAGATTTGAAGTGTTGTAAGGTTGGACGATATACAAATAAATTCGGGCTAAAAGCTTTTATAAGGACTTACCTTTTGGCAAGAACACTTGGCTTTCTCGGCTCCCTTGTCCTGATTAAATCTTATCTCACTACGATGACTTCTAAATTGTTTGAAAACTTTACTAGCATGCACTCCTTTTATGGAGAATGTTTTTCTTTCAATGATAAGAGCATACAAAGCTTGTACCAGTGTCTCTATTCAATGATTCATTTATTTTTAAATAAACATTTGATAGAGAAAGATGTTTTTTTTTTCGTCTTGTCGCGAGCGTGGGACAAAGAAAAAATTCTGAGTCCCTATGAGGGATCGAACCTCAGACCTTCGGATTCCGCGCTCCGATGCTCTACCACACGCGTCCTGCATACTGCTAGGATCAGAAATTTCGATAGCGTAATGTTTGTCGATAGAAATAAGAGATATGGTATGTATTGAGCACGGCCGTCACGACCGTGGGACAAAGAAAAAATTGATGCTCTACCACTGAACAATTCTACCAATGAATTCTCATTTAAGCTTTTTTCAATTGTCTTAGGATATATATATATATATATATATATATATATATATATATATATATTATTTGTTTAAACAAAAAAAGTGGTAGAGCATTGGAGCGCGGAATCCGAAGGTCTGAGGTTCGATTCCTCATGGGGACTCAAAACTTTTTCTTTGTCCCACGCTCGTGACAATACGAAAAAAAATAAAAACACCTTTCTCTATTTCTTTACCGAGCTCAAAACTTTCCATCTCTCTTAATTATTTTCACAAACATTTCATAGTTGGAATATTTAAAAGATAAACTTTGATAAAAATGAATTGCATAGTGATTTTGGGAAAGCTCAGTTTCGTCCTCGAAGTTTCAGGCAAAAGCTTCATCGCTGACGTTTTGGTCTCTCGCCAGGTTTAATGATTTTGATCAGATCAATTTCCATGGGTATTTCGAAAACACATTTCTGGCAACCTTGTATGTTTTTTATCTAAATATTATTGGAAGACTTTGATACCAAAACCTTTCTATAGACGCAGGAGTTTATAACTGGTTAATTTTACCAAGAACAAAGCGTTCCCTGGCTGCATATTAAATGTGACATAACACTTTTTTTTCTAAGAAAAGTTTCATTACAGGAGAAATGAATACTGTAATTTGCAAAAGTCGTCATGTAAAATGTCCCGATCAGGTGAATTCTCATTTTCGCTTTTGTGAATTGACTTTGGATATATAAATATATATATATAAAGAGTAATTTTGACTTACGTAAGACAGTGCTCAATACATAGTAGTAGAGCGATGTATATATTGTGGGAGGAAAAAGACAAATAAACTACCAGTTCATCCTAACAGACCTG
This sequence comes from Pocillopora damicornis, assembly GCF_964200805.1. NCBI lineage: Eukaryota > Metazoa > Cnidaria > Anthozoa > Scleractinia > Pocilloporidae > Pocillopora > Pocillopora damicornis. Next base: position 7,769,782 of record NC_142671.1, read on the forward strand.
TTTCGTGGTTGCCCACTCAAATCCCCTGATGAGTGGGCAATCGCGAAACAGGGCTGTAGGGATGAACTGGTGGTTTATTTGTCTTTTTCCATATAAATATTATGAGAGGAAAAAAGGACGCAACTGCATTTCCCATTTCTCGGGAAATGTAGTTGCGTCCTTTTTTCCTCTCATAATATTTATTCTGCTCTGCTTCAACGTATTGAGCACTGTTCCACGCAAAAATCGACTTGCAGACTTCCTATATATATATATATATATATATATATATATATATCCAAAGTCAATTCACAAAAGCGAATGTATATACATATATTATTTATTTTTAAAAAAATTTCAAAGTTATGCCTGGTATAGTCTGTAGGTTGGAGGACAATACCTGTGCGAAAGAACAGACGTAAGATACTCAATTTCAAATTTCACTAAATTAGTCCTTTTAAATTTTACCCTCTCAGGCTCAGTCGAATTCTCTGTTTTTTATTTAAGTTTCAGAAGTCCAATTTATCTAAAAGCACCTAATCGTTCGAGCGAGCCTGCGATAGCATTGAGCATAAATGATACTTCTTCCTTGATCAAATCGTTTAAGAGTAACAAAAAACTAATGTATCTTAATTAAATTGAGAAATGTCGTGTGACAGGTCAAAATAAAGTCTGCGTGACATAACTGAACGCAGGCCCTCTGGAAGTTTTTTTTTTTTGCGCTAAAACCCCATGTAGTTGGCTTTGTCGAGGTGTGTGTCGTGTAGTGCCGCCATGAACGAAGGCAAGCGAGAGACATGTATCATTTCGTCGGGCAGTTATTTTTTCTTTTTTTAGTATCATCTCACGTGCTACTTTTCCTTTATTCAATATCATTTAGCGCACGCAAGAGAAGAGACGAGGTGAGAAGTAAGATAGTTTTAGCGCACGTAAGCGATTTATGTAATCCATGTAGTTATTTTTTTTAAAACAAATTTTTAATTTTTAAAACTTGAATAGTGAGCAGCACTCTGCGAACAGTAGTTAAAAGTTGTGAAAATTTTGAAAAATTGTAGGAGAGGTGAGAAAAAGATTTGGTGGCCTTTAAAGTCACTGACACCCGTAATATCCGCTTATTATGGCTTAAAAGTACAAGCGTCTGGTGTTAACTTGTAAAACTCCCTAAGAAGTCTAAGACGGTTAGAGGAAATGTATTAGAGAAGAAAGAAGCTTTACAACTAATGTTTGTAAAGTGCTGCTAACGAGTTTAGTTTTTAAAAAACTGTTCGACTCTAATCGTTAGACTAAAATGATTTCTTTTCCGGTTGCAGTTTTGCATTTCTGTAGTCTTTTTCCTTAGAAAAGTTTAAAACTTTTCCCAGGTGCGTCCGGATACGTGAAGATTTCAGAACTGAACTAATCGGCAAAAATCTTGTGTTGTTTCTTTGATCATTAGTTCAATATGCTAGTGGAATTAAAATCGCCAGCGTGTTAATAAATGCAATCCAGGTAAGTAGAAAAATTAAAGAATTCATTAAAAAAAAACTAAAAGTATTAATTTGTACCATATGAACTTCATAAATCGCTTCTTTGTACTTCAGTGGTCATATATAGAACAATCTTACTCCGCACCTCGCCTCTTCTCTCGTATATGCTTAAAGATATTGAATAGATAAAGAAAAGTAGCACGTGAGCTGATAATAGAAAAAAATTCATAAATACATAAGAAGTAACCGACTGATGAAATGATATTTATCTCTCGCTTGCCTTCGTCCACGGTGGCACTACATAAAAGTGAAAGTAACTGCATGGGGTTTTTGAGCAAAATAAAACTTCCAATGGGATCTACGCTCCATTATGTCAGAGATACTTTATTTTAGCTTGTCAAACAACATCTAATTTCGATTAACATATTTCAGTTTTTTTTTTGTTTTTTTTTTTTCACTCTTATTTTCTCTTTTATTTACTATCATTTTTTAAATGATTTTTTTTTGGGGGATTTTTTAAAAGCTTTTTTTTTTCGATCCGTGATCCGATCCGTGATCCAGTCCGATCCAGATTTTGTCGACGCCGGAATTGTTGTCCTCCGGCCGGCTTCTTTTTTTAGTTTGTTCATTTCTCTCTTATTATTTGCTCTCAGGTTTATGTGGCTCCCTTAATATTTTTTAACCGCAAAGAGGGAAAAATAATCTTTGAGTATGTTTCCGCTGCTGGGTTTGTGATAGTAACTTTTAACGCTGGAAAATGGTTAAGGAATATGAGACATTTGTTCAATTACCAAGGAAGAGATAAAAAATGAGGGGCAGCGTTCATCCATCAACTAACTTTTATTTAAACACGTCGGAAACGTTTTTTGAAAAATCGGTCGGAGGTCATATGCGAAATTTCAGCTAAATGACTGCAGAGCGTTTATTACAAGACATGAAGAATTACATAAGGCACACGGGGCGCTTTGATAAAAGGAAGATGTATCAGTGTTCCAGATGTGTGCCGTGGAATAGAATTAAGAATTTTTTAAAGAACGCTGATTTATTTGCGTAATTCACATAGAACGTGTTCGTTGTGAGAAAGACGGTTCGCCAGAGTAGTTCCTCACTGTTGGAAGAGATATCATCTGTAACTTTTTGATCGATTGAGCTGCCGGAAGGATGTGTGATATATTTTTTTAAAAGGAGATAGCTGTTCATAGAGTGATTTTATATAATCTGTAATAAATGTGTTTCCGAGAAAGGTGAGATGGCTAATTCAATGGGAAATTTAAAATTGTGTTTCTTTGTAAGTAAGTTTTCTTTTTTTTCTCCTTACAGAATAATTTCGCAAGTAAAGATATTCATTAGTTGAATCAAATTGAGAAACCACTGAACATTTTCGCAGGTAAAATACTCTAAGTTAGAATATGATACCATCGTGCAAAAATAAATACACGGTTTTATTGTTAACTTCAACAGTCGATCATAAATCCAATTCAAACAGGGAGCTTAATGAAACAGCAGTGAGATCCATAACAAAATCCACTCCACTTGGCTCTCAGGGGATGTCTTTGAAAAATACAAATGAAATCACCAAAATAATCGAAAGAGAGAACGATGTATTTTACTTAAATTAAGCTTGGACACGAGAGTGAAAGGAGTAAAAATATCGAAAGAACAAATAAAACATTTTACTTGATTTTAAAATAATTTGTTTAAGAAATGATTTTGAAACAAACATGAAAACTCGCTATATTTTTTTTTTCAGGGCCAACGTTTTTGTTGATTCACTCCCTACTCCTTCGTTAGAAAACACGGTGAAATTTCTAGAAACACATCTTTTTAAACCTTTGACATAGAACATTGCCATGCACAAACATTTCTTTTAATGTATGGAATCTCTGTGTGATTATTTTGGAATAGGACCTTTGTTTTATTCTTAATCGAAGTTAAAGCCAACTCTTTTGATTTTAGGGTGCTAAACACCTGCAGAAAATTTGAATTTTTTCCCTTTCATATATCTCGACACGATAGCAAATTACAGAAAACTGAGTCGAATATCCTAATATATGAATATAAAACATGATTTTTGATTTTTTTTTTTATTAACATGTCCGTTATAAACAATCATATACACAGTCACTTCATTATTTTATCCACCTGTTTGGAACTAAACTGTACTATTAAACAACTGTTTAAAAGTAAAACACTGAGCTGAGAACTGTCCAAATTTTATAGACAAGATCTTTCAAAGTTTTTGAATCAGTTACATCATGTTCAAAAGTCTTTGTCATCCATTTTATTCATAAGATGAAACGGGTGTACAACTATCAGTTAATCAATCAAATATGGCAATATTGTTATCACTCGTTTTCAAGTCCAACTCGAAAAGCGATTTCCAAATGAACAAAAGAAAACTTTAATTTACTCTGTTGGGTGGGAATCCAGTTCACACTGAAATGGTAACCTCTCGGAAAACCGTTAAATGAGAGAAAAGAAAACTCTAAGTCAGTGATCCCAACGAGAAGGCTGTCATTCAGTTTAATGCAAGTATCAAGCGTAAGTCGAATAAAGTCTTAATGCCGAGAAAACAGAGAAAGGTTGTAAACTGACACTTATTCAAAGATTTCCTGACTTTACTTCCTTACTGGGATTTACTGCCTTGCAAACAAATAAATTAATGCCCATTTACCCCGACACGCTTCTGTTCAAAATTTTCATTGCCTTAAAATGATTTTAGTAAGAAAATTAATTTTTACATGACAATAAATTAATTCCTCTCATCATCTCTTCAAATATATTCTACTTCCTTGTACGTTTCTTTTTATAGTTAATTGATGATAACTGTATAAAATTTCAAATCTGCGAGAGCAATATAAAAATATGTAATATATGTTTGCTGATTATTTTTTTTCCTTGTCAAAGTTAACTTTTTTTGGAGATAATTTAGTACAACCATGACTTCGCGATTGAAAAATTGAGTATTTAAATCCCTATTTCAACGTTAATTATCTTGGGAGGTTTTCTACGACAGAGCTCTTACAGTAAGAAACGTTTTAAACCATGCTATCTTCCAACAATCTATCCTTTCAACCAAGAGAGATGACGTAAGAGTTTATATTGCAGTTCCTCTTAGCCATATCAAAAACAGCAGGGTTGAGGAAGGTACACTTACATTTCACTTAGAGTAAAACGTATTTACCTCCCCAACGCGAGGTCGATTAATCAACCTCAGTCAGGCATATATGAGCCTGATCTCTTAAAGAAAAATTCGAACTACTTGACTCTATATATTTAACTTGAAGCGCTCCAAGAAGGCGCGACGAACAGAGAAGGATATTTATACCGTGATCAGAAAATTCTTTTAAGGTAAGAAATATGCTAGTCAACTGATTTGTCGTTTAGATAAGTAGGCGTTGGAGCTATGTGAATTTTCCAAATGCAAATTCGATGCTTCTTCGTTTTAGCTGGTCGATATGTGTTTTTATATAGAAGGTAACAAGTTTTTTAGATAAATGCAGAAAAAAGCCTTGGCAGAAGACTGCGATCTCCTCTCAAAGCTTAATTGTGTCTCACTTAAACGAGTTGCCTTCTTTCTCTCACTATCAGTGATATGAAATGAGCTAAAAGAAGTAAAGACTAATAAAATCGTATTTCATAGAGAGTTATCTCTATTAACTCATTTCTCGTCACTTCCACTCAGAATTCCATTTATCTTTGAAACGGTTGGGATTGAGTATGAAAGCTGTGTTTGTAGGTTACCTTGCTTCGCAAAGTTATTTTATTTTTCTTACGCTGTGGTTGCTTGAAGATGCATTTCGGCCGAATCCCTTTCATTGCCAAGCCCTATTTCAGTATTTTAGCCACGTGACCTACATTGTCATATGCAAAGGGTAGCAAGAAAAAATCTCAACCCGTGCACATCATGCCGTGATCTTTTCAACTTCCTGGTTTTGTTAGTCCTTTTAGTCTTTCTTGGCAGACAGTACTCCATTTCAATTTTACCATTTTTGTGAGGACGCGAACGTTAGGCAAAGAAGAGTACAGTAAAACCGTATTGTCATAAGCCTAAAACCCGACCGAATTCCTTGCAGACAGAAAAGAATGAAGCTTTCAAGGTCTGCGATTTTGTTTATATCACTGGTGTTCTTCGCGATCCTTTTCTGCAATGTCGACTGCAATATGGGGTACATTCGATTTGGTCGTAACTTGAAGAAGCGACCGCTCGACGAAGTTAGGGCCATAACACGGACAAAAGCTGACGGGAGTAAGAAAGTGAGGAGCCGCGAGCAAGACATAAGAAACGCTGCTGCATACCGGTAACGAAAACAACTTTAGTCAGAGTTTATAATTTTGGGTATCAACTTAACTTCTTTGATGATTTTTTTGGGTTTGTTTGTTAGTTGTCTTATTATTCGTTGAAATCCCTGAATTCAAAAGCCTTGCAATCAGCTTAGATGTATTTCGAAATCTCGATCGCTGAGTGAAAATGGAAATGAAATTGTACCTTTGAACTTGAAGAAATATTCCTAGGTAACCGGTAGTGTCACTTAAACCGTCAGTTTGACATACATGTGAGTGAAATACTATCTTAAATGTTGGTTTCCACTCATCTGCATACATTCTTTCGAATTTTTTTCCTCACTGTAATTCAACTAATACACTTCGTTCACCTTACCCTTCTGAGAAAGCAATAACGTTGTACCGTTGCAATGTGTTGTGTTACTGTTACGGATGAATACAGTAGACGGGAATTTGATAGCCACATTAGACATTGTGGATTTTCTGATTCTCCATTTTTTTCCCTAGGTATGGCACACAGGAGGAACAGGAGTTTGAAACGCAATTGAATCGGCGGTGAATAAAACCTGATCAATAGTTTATGCTTGTCAATTGTTTCGAAGAGGAAAGATGGGATGAATTTGTCCACCGCAATTAAGAACATATATTATTTGTATTGAGTTGATTCTCCAAATAAATGCGATTCAGCCAGTACACGAGTCACTTAAACTACACCAATTTATTCTCAATAGGCAAGTCAGCCAGGGAATCAGTCATTCAGTGAGTCAGTCATGACCAGTCAGTTAGTCAGTCGTGACCAGTCAGTCAGTCAGTCAGTCAGACAGTCAGACAGTCAGTCCGTCAGTCTGTCAGTCAGTTAGTCAGTCAGTCAGTCGGTCAGTTAGTCAATAATTAAATCAGTTAATCAGTCAGTCAGTCAGTCAGTCGGTCTGTCGGTCAGTCGGTCAGTCGGTCAGTTGGTTAGTCAGTCAGTCAGTTAGCCAGTCAGTCAGTCAATCAGTAAGTCAGTCAGTCTGTCAGTCGGTCAGTCGGTCAGTCAGTTGGTCAGTCAGTCAGTCAGCCAGTCACCAAGTCAGCCAGTCACCAAGTCAGCCAGTCAGCCAGTCAGTCAGCCGGTAATGACAGTCAGTCTATCAGTCAAAATCAGTCAGTCATAATCAGTCAGTCAAAGTAAGTCAGTCGAAATCAGTCAGTATATCAGTCGGTCAAAATCAGTCAGACAATCAGTCCGTCATAATCAGTCAGTCAATCAGTCAGTCATAATCAGTCACTCAGTGAGTCAGTCAGTAAACAGTCAGTCATTAAGGGAGAGTCCTGTCGGTCAATCCGTAAGTCAGTCATTTATCGACTTTTCCATCCATTCATTTAGTTCAACTGTTTATTTCCCCTCATCTCATGTCCTCGTCTTTACACTGTTGCATTTTACCCGATTAGTCTAAAAAAGGCCAATCAGCCAGTCAGTAAGTAACTATAGAGGTCGTCAGCTGATCCGCTGATCAGTCAGTTAGTAAGTAATTGTAGAAGTCGTCAGCTAATCAGTCAGTCAGTATTACGTCAGTTAGTTAGTTACTCAGTCAGTCAGTCAGTCAGTCACTCAGTCAGTCAGTCAGTCAGACACTCAGTCAGTCACTCAGTCAGACACTCAGTCAGTCACTCAGTCAGACACTCAGTCAGTCACTCAGTCAGTCACTCAGTCAGTCACTCAGTCAGTCACTCAGTCAGTCACTCAGTCAGACACTCAGTCAGTCGGTCAATTAGTCAGTAGATCATGATCAGATAGTCAATCGCACGCCTTATAAGCGAGTATGTCAATCTGTCAGTCATAGTCAATCATTCAGTCAGTCAACGAGGTAGGATAATCATCAAATCCGTCAGTCATTTGATCCGTCAAAATCACTTTTTCGCTCAGTCAGTCAGTCCGTCAGTGAATCCGTCGATCAAGCGGCCAGTCAATGAGGAGTCAGTCATTTGGTGCGTAAATGGTTAAGTAAGTAATATAGTCAGTGGGTGAGTGAGTGAGTGTTTGAGTGAGTGTGTCTGCCACTCAGTCAATGATCAGTCAATTTGCTATCAGCAAACAAATCAGTTTGTTTCTGTAACGTTTAACTGGTCAAGCTATATCTCCATGTTTACCCCATAGGCCTTATATTTAAAAGGGTTGATAAAGACGGGGAGACATTCACTTCTTATATACCAGAGCCGTTAAATGTTCGACAGCTATTCCGCGATACAATTTTGGTGCGAAGCCATCAAGAAAGCTAGTGGGGACGATGCGAAACGATAGTAAAAAGTAACATAAAAATGTGAGATTGAGGAGTTATCTTTATTCGTATATTTTGGACACCACTACTTTAACGAAAAGAAAAAAGTTAGCTCTTGTTCTGGAGGGAAATTTGCACTCCTCATCTTCTAAAAGAAAGAAATAGAAAAAAAATTTTCGTCAGCGGTCTACATCACAGGTGACTACATCGTGAGACGAACGAAAAACTTAGCTTTTATTGTTAAAAACGCATCGTTGGTGGCAAAATGATATCACCCTGATCCATTTTAACAGTATCTAAGAAGACGAGTTTTGACTGCTCATTCAGACCTTCTACATAATGGTGCCTTTGCAATAACCATGGGAAAAGTGGTGAGCTCGAGTTATAAAAGTCTAGCCGACCTGCCAGCTTTCACTGAAACATCTTTAAAAATACTCACCACCGCTAACGTTTCGTAACTTACCAGTTGTTGTATTTTTCCCAGTAGTCGTCGTTGTCCAGAACTTCGGTTCTGATTTTCCGTTGGTTGTTCAGCGTTTTTGCATTCTCGGTTTCAGCCTGGATCCTGTTTCGATCTTGAAGTTTTCTCTTCGTCACTGATCGACCAAACCTTAGATAAGAACATTCCACCATGTGGAAGATGTTTGTCGAAAGAAGAACGGCTAGCATGACAACGCAGAACACAGAGTGCTTCATGATCAGTATCTAAAAGAGAACAAAGGTGAGAAACAATTATTTATCTTGTGAAAATTCGGTGATTGGCCGAGTTTTAAGCTTTACAAAGGAACGAGATATTGACAGTTCAATTGCCCATCATTCCACAATCATAGAAGATAGTGTACCGCCGGAACGCACTTTGGAAATTGCTACGAGAGCTGCTTGCCTCAAAAACCACATACATGAGTTATCTCTATAAGAACATGATCAAAACATTTTCGTGGCTTTTTACTTCGTTCAGCTGTGACTGATGCTTAGAATCAACTCAAATGTTATATTTAAGATAGTTCGTCAAGTAGAAAGAGCACCTTTATCACGAGCGCGAGACAACAAAAAAAGATCTGATCTTACCAGAGGTAATCGAATTCGAGCATTTCGATCTCGCGGTCCGATCGTGAATCACTGAGCTACAAAGAGCTCATCTCTTAGGGTTTAAGGTTAACAATTTTAGAATAAGAAGTTTCGAAGGCGTCATGCGTGCTTGGAAATAGATTAGGAAAGATGGTAAATTATTAGCGTGGTCGTCGAATGGATAAAAATTTACTAGAATAGGTGTAGAAGAAGGAAAAACGTCCGAGGAGTTAACAGGACGTTGTCACTTATCAACCTGAGTTATGCCCTGGCTCAACAACAGTTCCAACATTTTATAGGTGAACGCCGGTAAAAGAATGAGACCGAAACAGTAATTTGCGTTTTTTAAAAAAGACAACGAAGACATAAACACAAATCTTGATTGACTACCGTTTGCTATATTAAATCTGTTATCTATATGTTACCTTTCAATCAAAATCTAACTTAACTTCCAAATTAAAGAATCTAGCAAATTAAAAATCAGAAGAAAAAGATCTGCTGATAAAGAAATCCGACTGGCTCTCACGAAATCATAACTAGCTTCTTATTTATATTTTTTGATTTCGTGAACTGACAAGTTTTTCAGATTTTCGCTTCCTGCGCTAACTATCACGAGCGGTTCAAAAAAAGGATAGTGGAATTACAAGAACTGAAAAAAAAAATGCGAAATCTTACCTAATGGTTCAGAGGTTTCTGTTTCAAGGTCTTTTCGGTTTACACTCTGAAAAGTCAATTGCAGTAAATTTGTTCCAGACAAATCCGCATTATGTAGAAACCGTTCGGGCAATTTGTTTTCATATGTAGATAATATATTTTTTCAAATCATACAGCTTTGTTTCACTACCGGATATAAACTTTTGAAACGAGCACATAAAATTTTCCTTTGTTATTTCGAGAAAACGGCCACTTTTCAAATTCACATCATTACGAACCCCAACCTAGGAAATGATCGGATGAGTTAATAACTATCGTATTGTTTAACTGTTTATAGTAGCCTTTTTGTTTGTCCTCATAATCCGAATGAAGTAAACAACAAATATCTAAGCCCAATTTTTTCCACTCCAAATGACTCGCGCGCCAAAAGGATTTGCTGTGGGCGTTGATACATTTGAATAACAAAGAGCAAGAGTTTCTGTGATGGTTGAATCTCTTTCCTCCAAAAGTAATTATCAAAAATGTAATAAAGTCATTTCGCTGAACACGCATTTGGTTGGCTTTTGGTTTAATTTTGGATCAGCTGAGTTTTCTTTTTCATATCCGTGCAGTCCGCTTCAACTGAAGTTCAAGAGAAGAAGTATACTATTTTTTAGTGTGGATCGGTTAATTTTTACTTAATTGTCCGTCCGCTATTATGACGGATCGAAAGTAATCTGTAAAATTTTTGATAAACTAATAATGCTTTTTTTTAAATAAAGTAAAGATAAAATGAAAGAATGAGGGAAACATCTCTTATTGTATAATTGCAACTTGTCTTATGGGTCTCCATACAGCGATCCAATGCTTGCGAGAGTAAATCTTCAAATTATTCATGAGAAAGCTCCTTGATAACGAGATTCTGTAAATTACATTCTCTTACAACAGCTGGCCAGTAATATTTCCGGACTTTGATGAAAAGGGGGATAATTTTGCAATTTGTTTCTCCCGGGCTCAGGCAATTGAACCTGATTTCGAAAGCTTTGACAAGAAAATTGAAACAAAGTTTTAATCAAGGGAACATGGAAATGAAAATTCAATGATGTTCCTCTATCCAAACATGTCATTACTAAGCTTATAAAGCATTGGCGCACAACCAGTATTCGGGGGAGTCAAACATTCTCTTTGAAAAAACCTTCGATTTGTATCTTTCTTTTTTTTATACACATTCCAGTTCATGAAATAAAGCTAGACGTTTTGTTCAAGGTTTAATCACGAGAAACTCACCTACGAAGATCAGATCACAAAACGATAATGTAGCTATTTATCTTGTTTACCTTATGGTCGCACATCAACTTTAATTCATATTATTTTTCTCTACGAAGAAACTACCGAACCGTAATTTGAATAAACGTCTAAATTGAAAAGGGGATCCTTCGATATTGAAATTTGTTTTTTCTCGTATGCTTTTGAAGTGAATGGCTGCCAGATTCATCGAGGCTTTCTGTAGCTGATCGCTGTTTTTACGATTCCTTAGTTATTTCCGTGGAATTGTAGATACTCGAGTATTGAGCAATTAATCATTTAAAACTACGAACGCGGAATTTAAAGATTTAGTATTGTAAGTTCAGTGAATTGCAGATTTACTCATCAAACTCGTGTATGGATGTTGGGTTTGTTCTGTCTCACCCTAACAGTGAAAGGTGAAGACTCAGAAGGAAAGCTAATTCAACTGAGTTGACATCTGAAATAAAAAATTTTGATTAAAGTATTGGTTTTTTTTATTTCTTTTGTTTGTTGTCTTTTGTTTTGTTTTTTACCATATGTAAAAACAGCACTTGCTCAGCGCTAAATGAAACGATTTCACTAACTGAGAATAGTAGAGATGTTATTTTGCATTGGCGTGATATGTAGCCGGATATCACGGTGGTTATTTGAAAAAGTATTAATATCTCTTGTTAGCTTTGGCACGAAATGGGCTTCCTTTTAGATTTTCTGTAAGATACGGCTCACTATATGCGTTGATTTGAAGTAACTTTACAACTCTTAAAAAAGGTTCTCCAAATTTACGAAACGACACAGCCTGACCGATTTAGAAGAAAGTCCACGTGTCCGGCTTTTTTTCGACACATTGCACAAACCATCGAGCTCAATTCACCTGATTTAAGTTTATGCTGTGTTCCTCGTGGAAAATACGCGCGATGTGTGGGATGATTTGCAAACTTATCTTCCTGTGAATCAAAATTTCGATCCAGTTTGCTTTTCCTGCTTTTAGATGTTAGTGTCGCGAATGATTCATAACAATTTGATACCTTATGTTGGTAACAGTTTAAGTTGCAAGGTTTGAATTCAAGATTTCGGTTTTTTTAAATATGAACAATCTGAATACTCGAAAAAGATGCCGGGACGTGTTTGAAAAGATACGTTCAAGATACAATAGTAGCAAATTTAAAAAAAGAGAGAGATAAATTTTAAAAAATTGGTTTTATTCGAGTTATAACTTTCTGTATTTGTCCAACAGGTTAACAACTGTAACACATGTCACTTAGGGGCAAGTTACTCAAGCTTCATCAGTTGTGCATCTAAAAACGTGTGATTTTTAGATTTTTCTTGGATCACATCCTTAGTTTAACCAATTTAGATTAGGACAAATTTTATGAAATGCGGACGTATTAACCAAATTGGTATCGTATTCATATTTTAAAGCCGAAGAGATCATCATTATTTTGCTGTTGCTTCTGTTTAGATAGGGAAAACTCTAATACCGGGCAGACGTCACTTTGAAGGAAGAAGACAAATTTACTGATATTCTGTATGCCGGAAATTACTTGGTAAATAACGCCAGACCTTTATTAGAAACGCGTTCGTGGAATAGTACTGATATAAGATTTTCTGACTTTCTTTTTTTGGGGCTTAGTATCGATAACATATTTTCTTTTTTTATTATTTATTCAGATTTGTTGCCAAAACTGCATACATATCACTGCCTTAAAATCGGAAAAGATTTCATGAACCCAAACCTACACAATAGAATCTTCTGATCCAGTAAGAAGTTGTTTAATAACAGATTGAGAGACGAAACTTGCCTCAGGAGAGTCAACTAACTAAACATTACTGTCTGTACCAATAAAGTAAATGACACCATTTTTTTAAACTGAGTATAACAGGGACCTACGAAATTGGACAAAATTTTCAAAACGCCTTAGTTGTTAGTAAAGTATCTATTCCTTGGTATTGTCCTCCCAGTTTTTTTTCTTACAAATCAAACGACAAGCAAGCATGATATTAGAGAAATATAGAGTTACACCTCGGCAGTGGCAAGCAAATTCTGCCATATATTTACAATGAATTGTATGAATTTGACATGGCTCAGTTAATGCTTCGCATGTATTTTCGTCGTGAGTATTCGAAGCACGTTTAACAATTTCAAATCTGTCATTGAGAAAACAACAGATTCATTTTTTATTAGTTAAGTCGCCCTATAGATGTGCCTTTACACCATATCTTATTTCCTAAAATTAATGACAAGATAGAGAACACAAACAGACAAGCGGTGGTAACTTTGTTTGACACATTCACATTGTTCTAGCAAAAAAGGTGAATAATGCACGCCTTTACAGAGCAAATACACAAAAAACACAGGATGGAAGTAACTGAATTGACGATGTGACCGACGATAAGCAACAAATGGCTGCCGTTTCATCGCCTTAGTATATTAAAGAAGGGCGAGTGACAACTTGAATACAACAGCACGACTACCATCCACTATAGCTGGAAAAAGTGCGAGTCAGGAAAGTCCAAGATTAAGTGAGTTAGACATCCTTGTTTTAGATACGAAAAGATGAGTATTATAAGATCAGTGATAGCTGTACTCTATAAATGACAAGGTGGAGAACTATTAAAGGGTACGGCATAAATTTCCCTCCATTCTACGTATTTTAGTGTTCAGTATTTTAGGAACAAAAGTCAAGCTGAGAGGGCGAATGCTGCTTTACATGTACTTCTAGAAAAAATAACATCTTCGTTATGATTGCTCCACATTCAAAGAGCCTTTTAGGGTAAAATCATTAAATTATTTCAGTATAACTTATTAAGACTAGAAATATGATTTTTTCCTTTAGAACTTTATAATGAAGAATCGTAGTTTCCTTCTGGTTGTAACCATGGTTGTTCTTGTTCTTGCCATCGCTGTTGAAGAAGTCCAACTTGTTTCGAATTATGGAAGGAGGTTTGGTCGCTCGCTCAAGAAAAAACACACTCTTAGAAACAAGTTCGAACGCCAAGAGAAATTTAACTCGTCACCTCTAGTTCAAAATGGATACCAAGACGGAAATCCGTTTCATGAATATCCGCTGGTAGCCAGAGAAGAGCAGGTTGGTTGACATAAGGCTGGTCAAAAGCCCCTGTCAACCGCAAATTGCGTAGATGACAGAAAAAAAAAATCAATCGAAAATCCCTCTAAGGGAAAGAAGAATTAAGCATCACAGTAAAACTTTCATCAATCTCTTGTCTTTTGCTAAAGTAGACTGAACGGTTAAACAGCTTATTTGAATTTGAGAAAAAGAGAAAAAGTAGCCGTTAGTGAATTTTTTTTCGTTTTATTTATGGGTGCGAAAATTGTTGTGTACTACCTGAGGCAAAGCTCGTGACTCTTAATGCTTCAAGTTACTTTATGCAAAACATTTACTATCGATAGGTAATTATGGCAATGAACTAAAAATGTCAGATTCTATTAGTTTCTTGCTCAATTAATTTACTGCCATCAACAATTTTGACTCAAAGGACTAGATACATTTCCACTGCTGAAGGAGCATATGGTGGGTCATTGATCATATATACGAAGAGGATTGTTGCTCGTTGGAAACTGGATTAAAGATATCATTGCTATACCAGCTCATTTTTCTCTTAACCGATATATTTTTCTCATCTGTTTGACTTTTTTTATCGCAGGATTTTTAAGAGGAGTGACTAAAGGAAGAAATAGACCGCGGAATTTATCTTAAATTGTAAATGAGCGCTAACTCGCTCGCACTCTATAATGTGAACTTCATGATGAAGGTGAAAATAAAGCTCTGGCAAAAGAAGACGTCTTTGTGAAGAAGTTTTGTTTCAAAGGAAGCGAAATTTAGAAAAATGAGGAACACGTTTCTTGTTACTTTATACGGGAATTATTGTTTTCGTTTTCGTGTTAGCAGGGTCACTACATCGTATACGTGCCTTTGTATAGAGAAAAGAGTTTCATCTGATAAAGATTATTGTTTAAGTTAAATTTGACAGCTGAGGTGTATACTCTCTTATGTATGTTGACAATCCAAGACAAGAGATTATAAACTGTTCTTATGTCCAAGACCAATTGCATGATTTTGCATTGAATGAAAAGGAAAAAATTAATCATGTACGATTTAAACCTTAATGTTATTAAGAGTTCAAAATGAGAGTTTTGAGGGCTTCTGTGATTCAAATTTTTACTTAAAGATCCTGGGTCACAAAATCGGGATCTACAGCTTTAGATGGAATTGAGAGTACTATGAACCCTCACCCTCCCTTCCCATGATCAAGGCAATAAATGACACCCCTATTACGCAAAGCAGGAGAGAATCCCGGGGAGGGTTACAAATGCCCATTTAATTTATCTTTGATTTTAATATTTTTTTCTTCCCTAGCATGAGGTTGTTGAGAATATTGTCACTTCGGATGAATGTCAGTACCTGAACACTGCGCAACAATCCCTTCCTAAACCCAACATTAACACTAACGTGCTATCATTTGACTGTTTTTGGTTTAGGGGAGGGGTAGGTGTATAGTTTATATCAATTCATTACTTCTAAATAGCTAAAAGGGATGCTGAGAGGCCATTTCAGGTACCCCACACTTATCAAAACTTGTTCAGGTTTCCTTGGCAATTTGCTGGTGCCAAAAACACTCCTGGAAGTGCAAAAGTAGTCAATGAGAAATATTTCCTCATAATTTAAAATCCGGAAATGTTTGGCAGTCGGCAAGGAGGGAAAGTAATCATACTTTAGGCGTAGAATAATAGACAACCTGATATGCAATATTCCAGTTTTGCTCAATGGTAATATGAGCCCCGAAATTCATTTCAAACTTGGAAAAGAATAAGTAAGGATCTGACATATAACTTGCCCACTTCAATATCTGCATCGTATTTTCAGCATGCGTCACCCGATCTTTGATACGGTTCAACATTTACCCTACTTTTTTATGATAGGTTTTTTATTTTTTTGCTATCATTTTCTACTTTCTTACTATTTTCTTGAAGCCTCTGTTACAAGGTAAAGATATGGTTGAATTCTACGATTACATCCAGCTCCAATTCTATGATCTGTCAGTTCTTGGGTTGCGATAACTCGCCTTTGATAAAAAATCTCAACAAAAGGCAGCAATTACACTTTTTGCACTGGAAAATTATGTTGTCGCGGCCAGATCGTTCGGAGGATAGTCTTTAGTTTTGTCACCTCATATCTCGTTCTTTCTGTAGAATTTTATTGGGTGACCTTTTCATAGAGAAGGTGATGTGATCGTTCCAAACTATGACCGATGGCTGTGACCACCTGTCTCGTTTGACAAGTTTTGAATGTATCCACCTGAAAGAAGGCATTCACCTGTTAAGTCTTTTTAGGTGATTTTCTGCTTGTAGAATTTCCACTCATCCTGTGGAAGGAAGGCAGGCTTCTCTAGTATTCAAGAAACAATGCAAATCTACATATTTCTATAAACAATATAAAAAAAAAAAAGATTTGGAGGGAAATACTCGCAGAATCTATAATAGAACCAAGATAATTTAATTTTAAAATGACATCGGCACGAGTGACCCTCTAAATTTATAACAGCGATCACAAAGAAACAAGCAGATCAAAAGAATTAGTTATATACTAAACAATAACGGTAAAATCACCAAAGGAAAAAAAAACAAAAGAAAAAACCAGGTTGACTCTTTTTTCTTGGTTCAATGACCTCATTGTTCAATCAATGAAGGTCATTTTGCTAGAAATTCGCTGCGCATGCGTAACTCTACTTCAGGGCAAATAACGGAATGAACAAAGAATGTTGTTGATTAGATAGTCCGCTCTCATTCTATCAACATTTGGCTTATTGTAAACAAGCCACTGAAGTTAAATCTATTTCCGAAATCCGAACGAATAGGGAACATCGCAACGCCGTAAGTACATTTGATTTGACTTCTTTTGATTTTTTCAGGTAGAAAAATTAACGTCCCTTTTCAAGAAGATTCCACGATGCAAGTTAACCTTTCATGGTCCTTGACCGGCAAAGGAAGCAGGTTGCGTTAACAAAAACATCGACTGGACAGATCTTTTTTCCGGGTCTGATTTTGATATTCACTGAACCCAGGGTAACCGTGCAATAATTGTCAATAAGCCTGGTCTTTGAATGTAAAATAATCATAACGTTCATTGAGATCAGGCTGTGATGTAAAGGTATATCAGAATGAACTAATATAATCATTTCAAACAAAATTATTTTGTTTTGAAGAAAATCTAGTCTCAACAGGTGCGATCATCACAACACAGCACTTTGCTTTCATTAAAAACTCATTTGGTTACAATCAAACAACTTCAGTATCAGTTCTTATGCCAAATGAAGGAACTGCTTCAATACTAATTATTTATTTGTATGCGAATGAAACACCATTTTTGCTCTTCTAGTATTTTTAACCTATTCCAACTAAACACATATAACAGATTTTTTGGTAGTCGTACATGAACTGTATGGGTTTTTAAGATATTTAGAATCCCTGTTTAATGCGAGAAAATATCAATTGTTGTCACGAATCCTGTTATTAACTTGCTGCAGATCGCAAAACCGCTTTGAAAATTTTTATGTGAAGTATTCAACGCAAATTAAGTTCGCGGCTCCGATGAAGAAATTCGAAGTGATTGAGGACTTGGCTTTTTTATCGTCTCATTTACGGATCTAACATTCCTTTCGATATATTTTCAATATGATCGTACCTAAACTGGTAAAAAGAATCAATTTAAGTTCAAGTCAGGACCATTTGGTGAACAACAAAATCCGTTTTAAATCTCTTTGATGGATTTTTTATATGAAGTCTTTACATCTGAAGATAAACCTGCTGGAAAATTTCTCCTTTTTCATTTCGTAGTTTTAAAACCTTGTCAGGAGCATTTGTGATGGGAAGCTCATTCATTCTGCTGATAAAAAAGATCACAATTTAGTTTTAGTATAAAACTAAGAATAGACGTATAGAGGTGGGTTGTCAGGTACCGGTTAAACTCTCCATCGATTCCTGAAGCTTTCTGGTTTGTCAAAGCACCGTGGTGCTTGTGGATCGATTGTTCACATTTGTTCCACAAAAAGGTGTCATTTAACGTTAACGCCTGAACAAGGACTAGAGGTCATATCTAACATTTCTGATGATGAAAATCTCTCTGCATCGTAAGCCAACTTATTTCTGAAGTTCTCCTTTTGTTTCCTACAGCAATCTTCAAGCAATGAGGGGCGAGAAGTTCTACGTATGCTGTGCATTACTTTTGTTGGGTTACATTGCTTCTCCAAGCAGTGCGGCATCAAGTAAGTGAGCTTGATTTGGAGACATAGAGGAAAAATTAAAATCGATTGCAAGAAATCAAAAGTAACTCTTACGAGCAACTAAGGGTCCTGTGACCGTGAAACAGCAATTTTCTCACACAACGCACAAGAAAGATTCTGTTTTCCGAACAATTACTTGCTACAATTTCAATTTCTAGATAACAAACGAAGTCTTAACAGTCAGGCGTTTCAATTGTCTTTAAAGAAAATATGTCGAATAAACTAATGAGTCATAATGGATCGTTAAAATAAAAAAATAGCTTAAATATAGCTTAAAAATAGTTAAAAAATAGCTCTTCAAACTAGTTTTCAAATTTTATTAACTACATGCAACAAACATTGGAAAATTATCTGGACTGATATCTAATAGTTAAACCGCTGACCTTTCTGTTATGGGGCTTGGGAGTATAATACAAATAATATCGAAATTGAGAATTCAAAAGGAGAGTTGGACAAAAGTTGTCAACCTCAAAACCAACTCGTATAATTTAACAATGTACTCTGTTCTTCGGAATGTATTTCAAAAATAACCAAACGAACAAAAATGAGAAATGTAGAAAGCTTCAAAAGGTCAGCTGTAAAAACTTTGAAGCCAGAATATTCCATCGCTGAGTCAAATTGATGACTGCAGACAATTAAAAACCTAGCGATAGTAGCGATTTGAAAACACAAAATCAAATAATTTATTTAGTTCAGCAAATTTAGTGTCACATGCATGTACATGAATCATATGCCTCTCAGTTGAACGCATTGCGTCGTAGAGTTAAAAAATGTAATTAGAACAACCTTGACAAAGGAATGTTCAGGCTAAGATATGAAATACTCGTCTTGGCCGGGAAACAACATCTTGCCATATTAAGGTAGTTACGTTCTCGATCCAACCTATCATAACTGTAGTAAAATAGATCAGGAAAATAATGTACTTCTTACGTTAAAAGTTCCGCTATGATGTAGAATCCTTGGGTGTTACTAATATGAAATATATATGTTTGAAAATATAGCCCCAGCACCGACAACGAAGCCCGGAAGTACAGGCAAACCCACTGGATCCCCAACGCCACCCAAGCCACCCCCACAGGATCCTAACACGCTGCAGTGTAAGTCGACTGAATTACAGTCAAGATTAACATGTTCGTTATGTTATGTGCATTCCAAACTTCCAGATAACCACTCTAATACCCTGCAAGGTCTCTGAAAATCTTGATTTTAAATTTCTTCAGAGGAAACAGCCCATAAACATGTTCGTTTCCCAGTCTGTGTTTGTTTTTGAATTTATATTTAAGCGTAATTTTTGGAAGTAAAAAATGGAAAGCGTAAAGAGGCACTGACTTCCCTCACCGGGAATGATTTTAATGGTGCATGTCTGTAAGTTTTCTAAATTGTAAGGGTTTTGACCCCTATCACACAATTCATGCATCAAGTCAAATTTACAATGTTTGGTCTCAAAATTTTCCTCCTCGTTGTAGGCACCGTGTTTAACCTGACACTGAAGCTGACAAACGCAACTTATGATGAAAGTTTAGCTTCTCCACATTCGCCTCAGTTCATCAAACTTAGAACAGATTTCGAAGTTGGAGTAAGTATTGAAGCAAAGCGAAATACCATGTTTTGTAGACATGAAATTTGGTGCGATATCTCGTTGAAAATTTATACTTGCTAATGAATATTTTTTTTTAACTTATTAGGTTTTACAAGTTTATGATGGATACAAGCCTTTCCTTGGTGTAACAACTTTGTTATTCAGGTAGCTATGCCTCACATTGTGCTCTAATTTTTAATGAGTTCTAAAATAAGAGTGATCCGGGATAACACAGGATTTGCTTGATTATGCTCTTTTATTGGTTTGGAAACTGCGCACCACCTTTTCGACCAATCAAATTAAAAAGTAAAAACCAATATGTCACTCAACCCCGCGCTTGAAGAGGTTGTCTGTGTTTATTTAGAGTTTCCAACGGCTTCCTTGATGATTTCCGCTATTAATACGTGTATAGCACACAAAGAAATTTGGTAACATTACCTTTCTTATCCCTATAAAAGCATTTTTAAAATAACCTTTACCTTGTTTACGATGAAAAAACTAGTTACCACGACACAAAGTACGGTATGTTTTAGTTCAGTGAGAGAGGCTTACTTCCAGTTAAATTAAAAGCAACCAGAATTTCCCCATATAATACTAATATAACAATATAATAATAATATAATAATATAATACCTCTGCCGTGAATATTTCGTCTTCTATGTAAAATCATGATAACCATGAGTAACGTTAGCTAATTTTCACCTAATCTTCTCTAAAACAGCAAAGCCCCAGATGGCAAGACCATTGTACACTTTGTGGTCGAGTTCAAAGACAACGGGACTCATCTTTTAAACCTGACTAAAGCCATAACCGCCGGCAAGCTTGGGAAGCTGACTCCAGTTGCTGTCGCTCCAAAACTTGGTCAGGCAGGTGAGTCATGACACAATTATCCCTTCTTTCTTATTGCGACTGCCTCAGATATGGACAGTTTATCATAGAGTAGTAAGCGAAACAAACCATTATTGAAATTTTTTACTTGTGTGGTCTTTCGACCAAAAATTGTCTTTGTCTGAGATATGTATAGCTATAATTCTGCCGGGGAAAATATCATAAAATTTTCGTAGTATACTTGGGTAAAATTCTAACCTCGCGCTTCCTTACAAAGTTTGAATGTTCTACTTGGTGATACGAAATATTCTCTTCTTAAATAACTTCTATGACGGCTGTTGAAAATACGTATTTAACATTTATGATTTTTCATTCAATATTTAGCATGTTACAAGGAAATACCCCCTGCGATCTGCCAAATTCCATGCCCATCGGCCTGTGCTCCTTCTTGCTACTCCAGCTGCTGCCAGCAGTACCAACAGCCCTACTACTATCCTCAGGCTCCTCCTCCTCCTCCTCCTCCTCCTCCTCCTCCCATGCCGGTCACGTGCCCAAACAACTGCCCCAGTACATGCGCACCTACCGGGTGTACTCCTGCCTGTTGCAACACAGTGTATAACCAGCCTTCTTATTCTTACGGAAAACGTCACCACGCCCCAAGACCAGTTAAAGGAACTAAGAAACACCACATCTTTCGTAAACACCGCAAGCATCACTAAAGAACGTGTGAAATGAAAAGAACAGAAGGAGAGAGGAACGTTGGAGTTTTGTTTTTTTGTTTACTTTCACATGCTCATCTCGGTTCGACGCCTTTTCTGTGTTGCGCAAGGTATCTCTAATGCTCTCATAAAAACAAAAGTTCATTTTAAAGTACATTTACCATCAACAGCGATCAACGAGAGCTAAAGATTCGGAACGTACGAAATCCTACGCTCTAAAACGCCCGTGAGACACTTCAAAAAGAATGTGAAAATAAAGATAAAGATTGAATTCTTGAATAGTTGTCAGTAGAAATGATTTGAGTTTGATTTCAGCGAAATAGGACATTTTATTTACTTATGGACAGGACATTTTATTTACTTATGGACCGGACATTTACAGAAACCTAATTCAATGAATTATCATCACAAAAAAGGCTTTGTTATTCCAAGGCCCAGAGGGACAGTTTAAGGCCCAGAAGGACAGTTTAGCTTACTTTTATTTTATTGGGGCGTGATATTTTAAATTGTATCATTTGTTTGTTTGTCGGTGAAATGGAAAGTAGTTTAGTTTTCGCTTATCGTAAGCATTGTAAATAAGGCACAGTGACGTCACGACTGAAAATAAACAATTCCAAAATTTCAGGTGTGTTAGAACCTTTTTTATCTATTTACCCCTTTTTCACCCACAAAACAATTGCACTTACGTCTTTTGCTAGATTAGTACCAAAGTGGTTCGGAAAATTATGTTCCGTGCATCTTCCTAAGCGACACCTTAAAGAGGATAATCTCAAACACATCGACAAGTGAATAAGGGTAATTATTCGAGTTGTGCAAGAAATTGCGCCATCGAATCTAAAAAAAAGATGCAAGTTACATTGGGTGCTGAAATTATCCATATCGTTTTCCCACATCACTCCTTAAAACCAGCTAGAATGGAATATCCTCCCATCTGGCAACTGGGAGAAGATATTCTCAAATGCATTCACAAAATAATTAAAGGGCAATTATTCCAAATGTTTTTGGAAAGTTTTCTCTCTAAGCCACACAAAACATGGCAATTATGTTGGGTGCTGAGTTTTAACATATCTTTGTTCAATCAGGGTGATATCTCCTCCAATCTGGTTACTTGGGAGGAGATATTCCCTGATACATCATTGACAATTGACTGAGGCAGTAACTCGAAGGACAGAAGCTACAGAAACAGCGAGTGAGCAGTTGGTTGGCAGCAATTTTGCATTAAATTTATTTGAAAGTCTGATCAAAGAAATGTTCTTATCCTGCATAGTCTTGCATAAATATAAAATTATCTATCATATGGAAGATGGTAAGATTCAGGTTTAGATTAATAACTTTCGCACAGAGTATTCGACTCTGTGAACTTAATTGGACAAACAGTGTATGTATTATAATCATCGTATTTTCCTTGTAAGATAGCCTGTTTGAATTGGTGAACAATTATTGAACACTTTTTAAGAAATGAGTGGAAACCCAGGAAAGGCTTTCTGCGAGATTGAATGGCTCAGTACCACTTAGAATACGGAAACGAATGAAAATCATCCGGGACATGCCGAGGTCTACGTAGAGACGCAGCGAAACAAGCAGTATGACATTAGACTTCAAGAGACAGAGAAAATGAAATGTTGATTACATGAGTAATGCTGCCATAGTCATTTTAAAAATTATCGGAGAATCAATTATGATTTTTCTATTCTTAGTTTTCTTGTTAAAGGTAAATTTTTTTTTAAACACTTAAGTTGAAAGCTGCATTATCATGCTGGGAATGTACATCAAAAGAAATAATGATCTTTCTCTAAAAAAAAAATTTTTTCATGGTTTTCTTTGTCTCTTACTGTAAGGCCCTTTGGAATCTCCTTTGGGGCAATTTTTTTCAGGATTTGTTTAATCGTCGTTAAGTTGAGTCTGTTTTGCGATCGAATGGTTTAATTGGCGTTCAACTTGATAGAAAAAATAGGATGATGGAATAACGAAATGTAAAGCAGAGTAAACAGTATATATATTTTCAAGATATTGAACTTAATATCCCGCAGAAAAATTTTTCAACTTTGGCAAACATCCCCACACACACTCACAAAAAAAATCCAAAGGAAAAATGTTTGATGTGTGTCTTCTCCATTATAAGCAGAATTGAAAAAAAAATGAAAAAGGTTTAAACAACATATTTGAGGCAAAAGCACTAGAAGATCTACAACTTAGGGAACCAAAGGGCCATTTTCCAAAAGAGTGCGTTCTTCATTCAGTAAGCCACCTCGATTACCTTTTAGTAACGTTACTGTAATCAGTTTCCACCCAACTGGAATCTCTTGATGGCCTTGTGTAGTTGTTGTAAAATTGTAGAAAAACTACGTTGGAATATAAAAAAATCCTGGAATCTCCTTTGTTCTCAGTCGGAGGTAGAGGGGAAATCACACTGCAAGACTTAGATCTGCATCATACGGGGGCGGTGATGTACGAAATCAAATCCTATTTTCGTTCCCTCGAAGGTAAAATTGCTCTCAAAACTCAGAGCTCCGCGGCAGAATTAGCTATATTCCAGAGACGTGTTGTGACATATCAGAACGAAATGTTTACCTCATGCTCAAAGCGAAATGAAGCCACAGAAGCACATACTTTATTTCATTTTATTCCTTGAGTCAAGTTAGAAGCAAGAAAACTATTTAGAGTTGAACAACAATGATTTTCAGATTGCAGGTGAACACAGAGACAGGCTATAAGAAATGTCTGCATGTTGCTCTTTAAGTGCTGTTTTATTACACTTTTCAAACGTAAGAGCACCACTTACCCTAACCTTGACATTACAGATGTATGTGGCCGCCACAGGCATCAAGTTACTTTTCTTTTCGAGGAGTCAATAAAATTTCGTTGATCAAATAGATAAAAAATGTAATAGACAGTAGAAGCGTTCAACTTCCTATTGCGACAATCTTTTTTTTTTCTCTCTCTTTGATATATTTTATAACAGATAACGAGAGTGCAATTATACAGTGGCCTCTACAAAAACGACAGGAAACCTGTTTGAGCTGAGACCTTAAAAACTCAATTTACATAACTCTTTTCGGTAGAAAATTCCCTGACTTCAAGTTGACTGCGTAAACCTTTTTTTTTTTTTTTCGGCTATTTCCTGACCTGTGACAACCATCATATGCGCACGTTAATTAACTATCTCTAACGATTATGTTGATTGGTTACATGGACAACTATCTTTACACTTTACAAGGGACAAACAGAGTGCCGTACCGGCCTTAACATTAGGAAACTGAAATCAATTATGGTAGAAAATCTTCAACAAATCAGTGTTCTGCGTCACATAAATGACTGAAAAAAAATAGTAATAATAAAGATAAAAAAAAAGAAATGAAAATACATTTCTTTTGAAATTATCCGGCGATAGTTAATTCTCATGACAGTGACTTAGTTACATCATAAATAAAGTGTACTCAAATGGAGGAAAACTAAGATCAACTGATTGAGATAAACAAAGCAAAAACAAAACAAAACACCCACACACAAAAAAAATAAACAAGAGAAAGAGGGAAGAAAATGAATGTTGCATCATACATCCTCCGGCATTGATAGTAAATTAAATATTCCCGCCCTGATGCATGCATTGTCTACGAAGTTCCGGGTATATTTTAGATCATGGTTGGCGCTCAAACATTGACTGAACCTTTATTGAAAACTTCCATATAATTTCCTTGGCTCTTTTGTTGTCAATGATAATGATTTAAATCTGATAGGGAAATATTAAAATAGAACCACAAAGGGAGCACGTTTGTAACCCTAATGTTTTCCTGTTTTTATTCTTGTTTAGTCTTTGAAATAAAAGAATAAGTCTCATGGTCATTTGGTAGTACTGTGTCTCGCAGCTATCACAAGCTGTTTTATGGTTCATTAAAGAATGAGATCTTTTTAATTTTCTCCATGATCTAATAAACGAAATGATCCAGTAATGTCTGTTTTAAAGAAATTCCTTTCAGAACTATTGGATGGTAAATTTGAGAAATAAATACAAGGGCAAATAATGACAAGATCTAAGCTATATACAATCATACCTTCAATATTTTAAATGTCTCTCGCTTTTTCAACCATAATTTTCGCGTGATCTTAAAATAAATTGATCAAACAATGCATGGAATCACCTTAAAGGCGTTCACCTAAGCCTTACAACAGACAACTTTCTCTTTACTTGGAGTTTCGTAACCTTCCCGAGCTATCCACTTTAGTCTGTCTTTAAAATAAAGTTTTTGCAATTTAATCTTGATAAAATGGTGGCCCTTTTTTCTCAAGTTTAAGCGGAACCAGAAGCTTGCGCTGTCATAATCATGGGTTCCTCTTTGTTCTTTTTGGAGCTCGAAACGACAATCCGGCTTGGCGCCGAGGATTTCCGAACAAAAGATCTAAAGGAGCTCTTGGCAGCTTTACGGTATTCTGTACTCATCAGGCCGAAGATGATGGGATGGGAAGCACTGTTGAAGTACATAAGCCACAACGTGACCAAGTATACAAGATTGGCAGAGAACAGATCGGTAATCTTTGGATTAGCGAGTACTCTCCAACAGGCCAGGATATTGAAAGGGAACAACGTTACCGTAGCAGTTGTAACAACCACAACAAGCATAACTACAGCTTTCTTTCGGATCTTCAGTGCGTGCGAGCTGATTTGTACCGTGCCGGGTCCATTAAAGTTTCCTTCTTCATCGCTGGATCTACGGTACTGTAATCTCGCCTTAATTCTTTTTATAGTCAGCGCGTGAAGAAGCATCATGAACATGAGGGGCGCAAAACGTAGGACAAATACCTGAGCAACAATATAGATTTTACGTGTATCAGGCGACGGCCACTCTTCGAAACACCATTGAACTCCATTGATTTCTCTGAGTTTTCTGTAACTGAGATATACCGAGGGTTGGATGATGCCAAGTATCCAAGCGAAAAACACTAAGTAGCGAACTTTGGTTCGTTGAGATCGGAATTGGAATGGAAAATAAACGACCAAAAACTTCTCCACGCTGATCACGAGCAGGGTCAAAATAGCAGCGTTTATAGACATTGTTTGGAGAAAGTTGACAAGTTTGCAGCCGATCGATCCAAAGAGCCAACTCTCCGCGATAAACGCGTCAATTGTGAACACTGGAATGCAGAAGATTGTGATAAGGATGTTCGCGAAACTAAGGCTGAGGAATGAAAAGTTCGTGGAGCTCCGTCGCAGTCGCTTATTGCGAATAATTGCCACGAATAAGATGCAGTTTCCAACCAAAGAGGCAATGAAAATCACACTGAAGAAGATAACAATGGCCACTCTTTCACCAGTTGTAAACAGGCATTTTGCCCTTAAGCAGCCAGTGGAGTTTCCAGTCGCATTCATGACTGAGGCAGTTGCAAACCTTGTCAAAGAGATGTAATTCGTCCAATTGCTCGTAAAGACGTTGACGCTGACGGCTTCTCTCAGCAAAGTAACAGCGGATAAGCTTTGGCTGTTTTAATATCCTCGCGAATAAGTAGCAAAGGTTTCAGAGTTTTCGTCTCTTAATTAATGCCTTTTCACTCTCTTATCTCAAAATACCATTAAATCAGGCAGGTGAAGAGATTGATTGATTAGCTGTCCATTATGTTTGCCGCAGGGCCATTTGCACGGGGAAATACACAATGTAATTATTGTCTACCTGTGGTCAAAGGGGAGAAACAAAACTATTTAAGAATCAGCGCATTTGATGGTAAAACATAAACATCTATTCAAATACTGCAGCAGGAAACAACAGCTGCGTAATTTAATTAGCTATTTATGTACTTTGTTCATTGTAAAAGTAAAATCAAACTGGAATTGTAATTGGCTAACCGTGGTGCCGTGTGTAAATCAAGCCAATGTTTTACTGCGTCAGTAGCTAGGTTTATGCTTAATAAGTATAAAACATAACCACCCCTGCGCAAAAAATCGTACTTAAAATTCTGAAGGTTAACATAAAGAAGGAATTAGGTTTTTACAATGGTGAAATCCAATTTAAAATGAGAAGAAAACAATAAACAAAGAATTTTTACCAGAGCCGGTGATGTGCTTACATGCGGTCTAAAAACTGTGACCTTTGCGTTGGAGCTTATTCTTGCAAGAACAATTCATCACCAAGAGAGATAAGAACGTAAAGAAGCCGAAGGCGTATCAAATTTTTTACGATCAAAATAGCAGCTCAAAATAATTCCAGTCTTTCTCGCTTTAAGAAGCGTACGTATTTCAGCCAAGTTGGAATATCTGTGCAAAGGATGAGATATTGTGCTCACGAGATTCTCAGGATATCACGTGAAAGCGCATACGGTTACTCGAAACTAATTCTTCTTGCGCAATCGCTCGAACTGATAGATTAAAAAAAACATCGGTAGGCGGTGCCATCGAAAACTGTTGATGAAATCTGCTTTAAAATCGTGTTCAGAGCTTTTGAATTCGTTGAAGCAACCACTATGTAATTAAATGTGAGTTTTTGCTTCGTTTTTTGCTCGAATTGAGATTTGATATTTTCAGTAATCGAGGCCTGCATGGGAAGTCTTTGATTACGTGACCTCAAGCGATCTTCGGTGATCTCGGTTTTCAAACGAAAAATCTGTAAAGTTTACCACACAAGAGAAACATTCTTTTGATACAATAGCATCACTCGAGTGTCCTGTGAAAATATAGCACCGATAAAATGACCACTACAATATTTTAAAGTGCCATTGCCCCAGAAACGCGGTATTTGCATGCGGAGGAATATAGTCAGACTACGTGATTCGAGAGAACATGCAGCCTGCTGCAAAATTGTCAACGAGGTATTTCGATGAAAACTGAGAGAGGATTATGAAAAGATCAATTTTCACGAGGTCTTAGAGAGCCACTTTACTCAAGAGACATTCTGAGGTTGAAATAACATTCTCTTAAAGATAAAGTGATCGCCTCTGACCCAAACTTCCGGACATTTTTTTTTTGAAACATTTAGAAACTTGAGAAAAAAAATGTCCAAATATCGAAGGAAAAAATCTAAATGTATTTTCAGAAATTTTAGGTTTTACAAAATGTATTCGGGACTCATTTTGAGTAGCTCAGAACGATGGCCCTCTAAGTCTTAAACAAAAGCAACTTGAATAGCGGTTTTCTATCAAGTGAAAGTATTTTTAGGATTCAAGCTTTCACGCGACTCGAGATCAATCAAAAAAGTTATCTTCGCAAGCATTAATCATATATGCTTTATGCACGAAGCTTGATGTCCAGAATGTTTTATACCGCCAAGGTACTTTCAATAGTCTAAATAGGATTCATTTTTTTAACCAAATGATTAAAGCAAAATAAATTGTGCTCTGTTGCGAAACAAATCGGTGAATCTTATTGTTATTGTTACTATTATCTTTGCATCAGTCTTCGAGATGTGTGGTTTTCGTATTTTGATTCCAATGTTGTAGACAAAGAAGTTGCGACAGAAGCTGCGAATTCTGTAAGCCGTTCCCAAGTAAATTTTTTCTTCCATTTATTTTTAACAAAATCATTGTTTATGATTTTGGTCGGGTAAAAATAGAGTCATCTTCCCCGCTGTGAATTAAACCGTAGGATTCGCTTCACCTTACCTAAAACAAGTTTTACGTGATCATTTCAATCAAAACGAAGCTGGAAGGAACGCCGGGATATTTTGTTCATCACAGCCTCCTCAAAGCTGTGGGTTTGGTCATAAATTTTCTAATGAACTTTTATGCATAGCGACCTTCCTTTCTTATACTGTTAGGGAAAAGTAAGTTAAGTTTGATTTTGAGTGCCTAGGGTAACTGCAGCATTATTTGTAAATATAATTTATTGTTATGTAAGAAGAATTTTTCCTTAATGTACTCAAACGCAGTACATTTTCAGACTCCATGATTCATGCTTCTTCAGGTCTGCGTGATAAAATGCTATTACCTCATTTCAATATGTAAACCATCACTGGTAATCCCTTTTCAAGCTGCATTATTTATTTAGTTCCACAATGATTACGGGGTTTTCACATGGTACCCCTTCATCCGAAACGGACCAGTTTAATTTCGTTTGATCTTGCGTAATAATCTTAAAAGCAAGCTTGGCTTTTCTTTTACTTACATGGGCAGGTTACGCCCTTTAACTGAATGCAATATGCAACACTTTGCGCCACTAAACAAAAGCAATTCGCTTAGTCTTGCAATGCGTCATAAGCACATTCAGTTTTACACAGGCGTCTCAGACAGATTCCAGACGGAGTAATTTGTGATTGCGATATACATGCTGAAAGAAGCTTCATCAATAAATAACCCTCTTAATGGCCGATAGTAAATGATGCATTTTGATAACTGATCTGTCTCGATCTCATTCAGCGAAGAAAGGCGATCAATGGCTTCTAACACTCGGGCCTCCATCAAAAAGTTGACCTTTGTTACGCGGTTTCAACTTAACTCCTCCTCCCTCACCTCTAAAAAAGTAACAGACAAATACAACAGGCCTATAAAGGCCCCAAGGAGGGGAAGTTTCTCAAGGAGTCCTTCAGCTAGTCAATGAAATGATCGTGATTAAAAATAAAACAAACAAATAAATGAAATGGATAGCTTCGAATGGAACGCCTACAGAATATACAAAGCCGGAGGGAGGATTTAAAAGACGCAGAACTAATGCAATAAGAGAAATTAATTTAGCCAAGTACTGATATCTTAGCTTTCGGTCCACCCCTCTGTAAGCTTTCAATCATCTTGTACTAAAAAAAAGTCAGTACTTATAACAGGAAATGTTTTGAATATCATATCAAGACGGTTGAGTGCCTGTGTAGTTGAGAGCGATCCTGATAGATCGAATTTGAATTTAATCTTGTTTATGGTCTTGACATGTCTAAACTCTTTTTCATCTATGAAAATTAGTTGCCACTCTACCAGAGAGGCAACCTTCAGCTGTAATATATTATTTATGCTACTTTTCTCTTGAAAAAAAAAATCATATGTCGGTCTAGTCAGTACAGAACACAGCTGCAAAGTACAGTATGAGAGGTAGTAGGAACCCTCCCTAAACGTACTTAAGGCCCATCTCAAGAGTAGCTATTGTATTGCAGCCAAAAGTGTTCTTTTCAACCATTTACCGCGTTTTTAGAGATGGGGAGTTTCCCCTCTTTGGAAAAGAGAATGTGTAGCTTAAACGATAACAAGAACAGAGAGAGATTGAAAGGACCTCAGTGATAGTTAACCTTCCACTGGGATTCAAGAGCAACAGTAATTGGCATCCTCCATATTCGACAAGAAGTCGAACATATTCCGGTAAGTGCTTCATGTCAGAAATGGACGGTACGTCATCATGAAAGGATTAACAATTGGTTCTGCTTCAATGTGCATTCATCAAGATATGACTATCAGGAAAGCAAGGAGAGCACGAAAGATGCACAAGAGTTGCCCAAAGGGTAAACTAAGGCAAGTCTAGTTTCTCGAGCGCTTTCCAAATCAAATGCTTCACAATTTTAAAGGTATACGTCTGCTATGCATCAATCGGGTGATTTAGCAAGAGGACGGGAACGTCATTTCAGAACGAGAAAGCGCGCGGATAGTCTGGACGCGACCTACTTCGACTTCCGGTGTTAGCGTTGCCGCTCTCCCCAACAGGTTCAGGACGTTATTTCGCTGGTTTTCCCGTCGCGATCAAAACGCCTGGGATTTGCGTAAATTTTGCGCTTATAAACGAGATAATGCTGTTTGGAATTATTTCAGAACTCATTTCCAGGATAACCTGGTCCATTTCTTTGTTTTATTCGGTGTATTTGGGAAAATCTACCGCTTCATTTATTCTGGATTCCCGAAAGGAAACAATCGTTGGCAAGCGCCGGATCCAATATTTAAGGGCCCAGTACACTTGTAATTGAGGAAGACCTAAAGCAGCGAAAGGGCTGTTCTTTGATACTTTTCTTTAATCCTGTATGAAAACTCTAAGAATGGGACGCTGTTAATTTTATCATGAATCAATTCATCAATAAATTAAACTTGCTTCATTTTGAAGTTTATCAAAATGAAATATCACGGTGCTTACCTACTGTATTATTCAGTGTTATTTGTTGCTATCGTTGTTTTTACCGTGATTGAAAACTTTTCTGCAAATTGAAGTCAGAGATGAAAAAAAATTGAGAATAGCTCAGGTTTGCACTTTTTTATGTTTGAAACTTTTGATCAGCGCCGGTGAAAACTAAGACAAGACAGTCATGCTCTCGCTTCGAAATAAAATGACAATCGACTCGATTTCGGCACGGCTTTCTAAATCGATTAATTTGATTCAGTCGTGAACGACTTATTCGTTAAAAAAAATTAAATTAAACAAAAACGAGAAAAAAGAGAAAAAAATAGGAACGAAGTCTTATTTCTAAGTCTAACCGTTTCGTTGGTGACTAGTTTGAGTTAATTTCATACTTTCACGGATAAATAGGAACTCATCGTAAACAACTCCATCGTTGGGTGGCTTGGTTTCTGTATGGTTTCGCCATAACTCCTGATAATTCCGTTCGAAATGCATTTCAATTCTAAGGTGGTGCTTTAAAGAGACGTACTGTCATAATAGAGAAGAATATTCAGTAAACAAGGGGAAAACGACGACGATTTCCAAATTATTCTTTACAAAATTATGAAGAAAAACGAGTAGTGCTGAAATCCAGTAGCACAAAACGAAATGACAGCGACGTAAATCACAGAAAAAATTATTTAGTGGGCTTCAAAATTTGATAGATGAATCAGCAGACTCGAGACTAAACTGGATTAGTTTCAAAGTTTAATCGCTCATGTGGATTCATATTAACAACTTACTTGCCTTATTTATAACTATCCTTTGTTTGCCCTTGTTTCATAGCTCTCAAAGAAGATAATTTCGTTGTCCTTAGAGTGGTCTATAAAACCGAAAATTCAAGGGTGATGGTGATTTTTAAAAAGCCGACGTGAGGATTCTCGTTGCAACGACTGCTAAATCACTTTTCAACACAACGCGACGGCGTTCTCGGCCCAGTTTCTTATCGACACCTTTGCTACACGCGCCGTTCTGAACTTACGTTCCCTTCCTCTTGCTAAACCACTCCACTGTTTTTTTTTTATACACGTTATCCGCGTGCACAATAGGAACATGAAGCTTGGTCATGCACAATAAATTCGATTACATGAACTTAATGGCTCTTCAAAAAAAAACGGAAAATTAAACTTGCTAGCCAGAAATCCTACCGCCGCCAATCTCCATGGGACAGTAAGATAAACACAGCACGTTTTAAACAAGTCAAGGTCAAGTATTTTTTAAATCCTCTAACAAATATTGAGCCAAAGTTCTAAAAAAACTTGGCTAAATTTCCTGACTTACGTTTACTTAATCTTGCAGGACAGAAAGAGAACTTATGAGATATTTTTCAATTTGGCCCATCTGAAAGTGGAACAAGTGATTAAAATTTTCAAGAAGGCGTGTGAGATGAAACTGAAAGCAGCGCCTGTCAGACTTTACATGCCGTATCTTATCTTTGCTTTCTTAGGCCCAGCAGCCAGAAGACATCTAAGCCAAAAAATCGGTTTTACACAGCACAATACTAACCTGCTTTTTTTTTAAATAAATCTTTTACCATCACTAGAAACTGAGTATCTTTTATTTATTATCCAACTGAACAAAGTAGAGTACAAATAACGCGCATCAAAACGTCTGATAAAATGTATATCTCTGGCCTGAACCGCAAGACGAGTAATAGCCTAAGAGGTTGATACATAAGTATAAAAGTTTTCTTTTCTACGAAAAAAAGATCAAGCCTTTTTCAATTGTAATATATATATCTTGGCATCAGACATAGGAGAAAAACACATTTTTTTGCAGGAATTTCTAAAGAAAAAAAAAAGGAAAGCCGAACGATATCATTGTCCCTCGTAAAACTGATTTTGCATCTTTAAATCGTTTCAGAACCATGTGTCATGGTGAAAAATTCACCTCCAGAAGAAAAAAAAATTAGAAATGAAAATAATTTTCTTCCTGCATCATTTTAGAAGTAAAATAGGTGTTTCATCTCCCTCCCTCTTTTTCTCTCACTCTTTACAAAAGATATTTAAGATACATCCTTTTCTCAGTTCTGACAGCGAAAACCTATTTCATATACTATTAGCTCAGCAGTTCCACCGACAGTGTTGTCTCTCCCAGCAACTTTCGATTCTCCTTTTTATCTTCAAGTTATTGGAGATAAAATGACTATATTACAGCGTACTGAGTTAAATGAGATTAAAAAAGAAGTCAACAATCACTGTCAAACGAGGTGTAGGTGAATGCCATTTACATATGTTACCCTCTATTGAGAGGCAAGGAAAACTCAAGTCTGTGGGCGGGCGGTCAATGACATCTTTAAATATATGCCATTTACAAGAAGAGATGTTCGTTTTCCAATCAGCTAACGTTTTATTTGCGCAATTACCATGATAAGGCATGTTTGATAATATCAGTAGAGTTCACATTTCTGTACAGTTGGAAGCATTGGAAAAAGATTTAAATCAAAGAACTAAGCTGATAATGGTTTATATTTTTTTAATTGTCTTCGCCATCGATGAAGTTCGCTTTTAACCGTCTGCCTTATCAACGTCCACGAATGAACAAAAATCGATGGTTAATGCCTTTACTTTCTGGCAGCTATTAAAGCTGAAGACGAAGCCAGGGCCTTCTATATGAAGAGGTTTTGGGAACAGATATCTGTTAGCACTGAGAATCTTAAGGGAAAACGAAGATCATAACAGCTGCAAACATATCAAGCATGTTGTCTAAACCGCGAACACATTGCATAATTGAGGTCTGGCCATGAACTTCTTAAGAGATAATGTGCAAGCTAATGTTGAATTTCCAAAATTGCAAATAACAATGTCATCGATGATAATCAGCTTTTTCCGAAGAGTATAGAGAACAATAAAATTGAAATTCCAATGGTTTTATTGAAAATGCTTTAGTATGGTAATTTTGCAAATGAAACGACGGGTGATTAAAACCCAACATTTCTTGAGAAAAATGGTTTTCCAAAGATGTCCTTTCGTATCCTTAAACTTACTTGAATTTCTCTTTTCCTTTGATATTGGGCAAGTGGTCTAAAGATTTTACCTTTAGTTGAAAGCCAAGCGCTCTGCCCTTATCAGTAAATTAGCAGAAGGACTGCTTTGTGTATCGATCATATCATGAGCGTATGGCGAGAATTTCAGCTAAAGTTTACGCCGTGTTTAAGTTGCCACCCTACTCTTGACATCCCCTACGGGCTTATCGGGGTTCCTGTAGCGCGAAGTGACTAAATGTAATTCTACTCCTCCTGGATAAATTGATATGCTAATTCATCGAAGGCAACCTCTCAACATTTTGTTTCGTTTCTGTGACACTCTGCTGGTACCTTAGCCAGGACTCAAACACAGAATCCAGCGAGCTCACCACTAAGCTGTCGCATCTTCTTTATCAAATAAAGCAAGATTTGAGTAAGACACCAGTGCATGACATAGGCTAACACTTTAGTGTGCTATTGACATAAAAACCTTGGTGAAGCTGGAAAATTCAAAAATGTACATCGGCAGGAAAACATCTCTCTTGTGCTTGACGCCATTTGATCTCTTTACTTACTTGAACAATCGATTCTGACTATGAACGAACAGACTTGAAACACGCG
The DNA here is from genome assembly GCF_964200805.1 of Pocillopora damicornis. Taxonomy (NCBI): domain Eukaryota; kingdom Metazoa; phylum Cnidaria; class Anthozoa; order Scleractinia; family Pocilloporidae; genus Pocillopora; species Pocillopora damicornis. The sequence goes on from NC_142671.1 coordinate 7,804,813, forward strand.
GGGGACAGCTCCTACCAGCTGGAAGAAATTTTTCAGTCTTCTTGGAAAACATGAACAGAGATACCTGTGCTAATAGCAAAAGCTGGTGTTACTACATAAAGTCATTTTTCTATGTTTTTTCTCGAGGAAATGGCGAATCAGACAATGCTTGGCCCCCGTTTGTACTCGTAAACGGCGAGCAATTTTAAAAATCTTAGTTTAAAGGCTGGTTGATTACAAAAATACACATGATTTCAAATGCAAGCTCTTCAGGATTTTCTGGTTCACTCACTTTTCCGTGCCTGCCTGGCTGATTTCAGCCGCCTATAACTTTTCCTTCTTACCACAATCAGTTATAGAGACTACATACCTTATAGGGAGGTGAATCTAGAACTTTTTACAGCTGGCAGTACATTCAGATGCGAAACCTGCACACTGTAGTCAGTTATTGATATATGAAACAGAATCGAACGACTTTGATTGATGGACTCTTTTGAAAGCAGTGGGTGCTGCTTGCTGATAGGTTCATTTTTGTGTTGATAATAAGAGTGAGCCATGTAAATTAATAATAATGAGGGTAGCAGTGTTCTTTTTGTTTCAAAACTGCGAAGGACAAAAGCATATGTAAATCAACTTTCAGTCTAAATAGATGTGAAGTGGCAATTGTATAAGAAGTAATAAAGAAAAGCTACAAATATAAATTACAATTTTTAAGTCCTAAAGGTATTTACGTCGCATGTGAGAAGACCCTTACGGGGACTATTTGAAAATGATTAAAAACGAAATTGTTCTACCAGCCTACGAGTTTGCGTGAACCTGAATGAATAGCTAAAACTAATCTGGTCTTTATTATCCGCTGCTGGGCTTCAATTACGGATATTCATCTCCTCGTTACTGCACGCGATTAACCACGCAAAGTACAAGATGGAACAAGTGGCTATCGCTAAAATATGCTTCATATCTTCACCCTAAAAATTAAAAAAAAAAAAAAAAAAAAGGAAAGGAAAAGAAAAAAAAAGGAAACGACAAAATATGACTTTCTCAAAATAGCAGGTGAAAATGAAACGCGCTAAATATTTGAGCTACAAAGGAAATTTAAACCCCCACCGGAATGATGTATTTTTATTTCGTAATCTGTATTTTTATTTCGTAATCGGGAAAAAGAAATTCACCAATCTAATCTATCATGAAATGGGCTTATCACAGCCATGACATTGTATTAAAGCTATTCTCTTGGTACTTTCTTGGTTGACTGATTTATGTTACCTTCTCTTACTTCCTTAGTACAGTGCGATCTCTTTTCACACAGGAGTCATGAATGCACAATTACATTTAGAGGACGTAAATATGACTACATCTACCTTCCTGAAACCCTCTCTACGGATATATTGCTTGTCTTTTTCACACAACCAAGTAAAAGGTTGCTTTGAAATTCTAAATCATATGCTTCAGAGGAAGGTAATTTCTTCAAGTTATGATAATTTTCATACTAGAGGCGATGATTTATTTATGAAGTTTGTGATTTTAGCAGAAGTCACAGTATACCTTCCAGCCCAAGATGTATTATTAACATTGCCTCAATCTTTACAGAATTCAGATATCTTCGCATTTCGAGGTGAATTACATTGCACCTTGTCTCTGATCACAAAAAGCTTAAAAATTACATAACACGTGCTACGTGCTTCTATATAAATCAGTACTCTGTATTGCTTTAGTCTCAGTCGAGTCAATTTCTCAACCTGAGCATAGAACATTGTGAATTCAAATTTCTCTACAATGCCAATCGCCATACAGAATTATTGACTAAAGTCTGAGCTCAATCGTGCCTTCGGCATAATAACCTTCAAAGTGGATAATCATGTCCACGGCCTTATTTTGACTGGTGTAAGAGCTCTCAGCCTTTTTTTAATCACAACAAACGTGATGCCTTTGGCCAATTGCGGTCAATAGTAATTACTTAATATACGAAATGTGAGTTCCATTTTGGGTTGGACCATACATGGGCTTACATCAATGAAGGAGGTTCGCTTAAATTCTAACACCACAGTTTCCATTCTATATACAAGGTTATATCTTCAACAGGTTATTCGTATGGCCACGAGCGTGGGAAAAGGAGCAAATCTGAGTCCCTCAAGATAATGAATCGAATCTCACGCCATTACGATTTCAAACTGATGGTCTACAGAAAATTCGACGTGAGGTAAGTTCTCAGTAGGTTTGTATGTAACAAGTTCCATCAGATTTATATCCAACAAAGGAGAGAAAAAAACTATCAAATATCCGTGCTGAGCCGGTTAACGAGAGTCGATTATCGTTTTCTAAAAACCGCCGTTAATATTTGCGAACGACAAAGATCTATATTACAAGAGGAATTTTTTTTTTGGTGTTGTTAGTGGTGCAATCAAGTTACCCAAACCAGTGCAAGGTAATCCACATCTTTGGTACACGACTTGGAAAAAAAAAAGTCAGAGAGAGAGAGGGAACTGATGATTAGAGAAACCTGTGACATCAGAAAAAAATGGCCAGTAAAACACAAAAGCGCCAGAAAAGGGTCTCAATAGGGTAAATCGTTAGCCGTAAACGGCGAAAAAATTCAGCCATTAGGCCTAAAAATTGCCAAATTTTAATCGTAAATGATGAAAAAGGCTAACCATTATTTTACTACAGCGGTAATGAGCTCCAAAATGGCTAAAATGTCAAACATTAGCCGTAACAGCCATTACCCCATAGAGACCCTCCTGGGAGTAACGTAAAATTCTCGGCTAAGCGATAAAAATGGTCGCCATGCAATCGTGCTAAAATGTGGAAGTTGAAAACTGTGTCACAGAATGCTCCTTAAGGATTTAAAGTTATCCTACAGAGTTTATAACTTTGCATTTCCTTGCCGCGACGGATCGCCTGTGCTTTCCTTGGAAAGTGAAATGTAAAAAAAATTTTAAACAATCTCACAGTAGAGAACTAAGTCTTTTAAAAGAAAGGACAACTGATTTATGGTATTCTAGCCGCAACGGATCGTCTTTGCTTTCTTTGAGAAGTGATATTAATAAAAAAGAAAAATAAAAATAAAAAATCTCCTGGTGGAGGAAATAAGTCTATCCAAAAAAAAAAAAAAGAAAAGAAAACGGAAAACAGACTTTTGGTATCTCGTCACGAGAAAGAAACATAGAATCCTAAATTTAAGAGTTGGTGTAACACAAGTTGAACACAAGTTGTGTTCGGAAAGCAACCCAACGCTTTAAACCGACTCTTAAATTTAGGATTCTGTGTTTCTTTGTGTTTTAAGGTTGGACTTTATCGCCATCTGTGCTGGGGCTGATTACCATAATCTGTTGGTGGAAAAATCATCCCTTTGACTGGCATTATTTACAAACGTGTCTCTGCCCCTGGCGTGGAAGCTGGCGCGGAACTCCTTCGCCAACTGGAATTCCTCAGGCTCCCAACGATCTTTGTACTTCCACCGTGATAATTAGAGCTGTCTAACAACATGGATCCCATGCCAGAGCTTGTTCCTCGCAGCGTGCAGTTTTTCAGACAAAGAGTACAGAAGGCAATCGTTTCTTTCCCTTTATGAGTCAAGAAAAAGTAAATCAACGGAAAAATGGAGCAGTGGCTAAAGAGCAACCAAATACAGACTGTGTAAGCGATGATGATAGCTCTCGGGTTTGATTCTCTAAAGACGGTCATTGAGAACAAGAGGAAAAAATACATTGGCCCCCAGCAGATGATTATGGATAACAGAGTCAAAAGGATAATCTTTACAGCCTTCCTTTGCCGTTTGTGTTTGACTAGTACTCTTTTGAATGAATCCCTCTCACTTCTGTTTAGTTGAAATTGAAGGTCTCGCTTTCCCTTGATCAGGGTATAAATGGTAATAGAATGAAATAACGTAATTAAAAATAGAGGGCCGAAAAAAAGCGTCAATATGACGATTTGCGTATTTTTCAGTGCAGTAGCATTCAACCAGTCCTCTCCACAGATATAGGTGTTATCACCAACTTCATAAATTTCCTTGAACCTGGCGTAGCAAGCCGCTCCGGTCATTGCAACGATCCACGCCACAGGTAGAAGAAAGCAAACAAGTTTCTTTCTGAGGCGAACATTAAAAGGGAACCGAACAGCCAGGAATTTCTCGCAGGTGATGATCAGTAAATTCAACACAGAAGCCGTCATGGCAGTATTCTGCACAAAAGTAACCAAACGACACATTACTCGGCCAAAAATCCAAGCGTCAAGAATGAACAAATCAACTGTCACAAACGGTATGCAGAATATCGTGATGAGCAGATCGGACACAACTAAGTTGAGGGTGGATAAATTCGACTTATTCCTTCGCTTTGAAGAACACAGAATGGCGACCAGGATAGGAATGTTTCCAAGCAAGGATATCGCTGTAATTGAAAACAGAGAAACCACTATAAAGTTGAGCACTCCTCTTGAAAACACGCACATTGCCGACTGACAATCATTTTGCCAAGGTTGACTGGAATTTTGGACGCTCACGTTAGCCATGCTTGAAGCTACAATTAAGGTCGCCGGCTTTCGGGTAAATTAATCCTCCTTACTCCTATGGAAATAAAGGAATGGCTTTATTATATAGGAGCTAAAGTTGATAGCAAGTTGACGAACACCCACGCAAACGTCTGACGTTCAAAGAGAACTGTCGGTTATTCCAGTTAAAAGATGCACTAGGTTACATCCTGTATGCTGGAAAGTATTTCCACTACTAATAGGAAAAAATCATAATAGCACGAAATTAAACATCCAGAACTTTTATTCTCCTGAATATGAATAATGTATTTGTAAACTTATCAAAGCTGATTTTGCCCTAGAGTGACAAATTGCGTTTCACCCTTAAGAATATATTAAATGCTAAATGATAGATGTTAATCGGCAACCTTTTCTTTTCTTGTTGGACCTAATTATTCGCGCGGTAAAGATAGCATCAATTTAACAGCAGGCAAAAATTAAACGCAGAATCACGGGTTGGTGATTTTTTTCGTGAGTGGTAGAAAATTCAAATGAATTGGACACGGAACGCAGTGGCGTTGTGGCCAAAAGATGACAATTGCGCGAGCTAAAACACTGTGCAGAAAAACATTAAAGGCTCTTTTGTCCTTTCCTCTAAAGAACCTTAATCTCAGCTGCTTTTGGCCACACGCAGAAAAGAAAGCAGAAGAAAACTGCGATTGGCTATCCACGAATAAAGCATCGCCGCGTGCCGTCGAGGCATTGAGATTTCAGTAGTTTTTTTTTTTTTTTTAATAGATGAACTAACTCAGCATTCACCGTACTCAGATAGTTTCAAGGCAGAATAATAAACCAGAAAAAAAAAGTATACATAGCGAAAAAGTAGAATCTCTCTTCTATATTCTCGATTGAATCCTCTCCCATTAGCAGCAATTATAAACACACATTACAGTTTGAAGACCAAATAAAATAACACCAAAGTCATTAAAACACGCAAGCGTCAACCTAGTTGTCTCGAGCAGTACATGTTACTGAAGACTGGCTGAAATTATTCATTCCTCCGGAATAAAATGAAAGGAAGATATTTTTTACCTTCAGGTCTTCAGGTTAATACGCTACATTCGCTGAATAAACTTAGTAAGAGAGAAAAATAAAAAAATTGGACAGTACTTTCATCACTAATACACACATTTTCAGCAACTTCGATATGCAAAATACTTTCCCCTTTTTTCTGTAAGCTGTTTTAAATTGCGCCATTCGTAGAATGAAATTTCTTCATTTTTTTCTAAACCATTGATGTTTTATTCTCTCCCAATAATTCATCCTTAAAAGCTAAAATTTTTTGCATGTTAGAACGTATGTACGAATGAAGTTCATATTTTTCAAATAGATCACAGCAACGCAATCCGTCTTTTAGTTCCAATGACATCGATTATGGAGGGCGGGTTCACCTTTCGGGTCGACTTTCGTTTGGTAGATTAATAATGATCAGTAGTAAATATATATATATGGATATCTGAGGTGAGTTTTTTAAGCATTCATCTTCACAAATTTCAGGAAAAATTGTCACAAAAATATGAACTGTTACCTTAGTTAGAGGCTACTGATCGAGAAAATTTGATTTCGATGAGATTTTCCTTTGTCAGCCGTCTTGTTTCCGACGATGCCGATGTAATTGTAAAAAATAATCATCTGAATCCATTTCTGTGATGAAGATGTTTAAAAGAGACTATATGGCCTTTAAAAAAGCATTCGCACACACTTAAGACGATAATCTTGCGAACCTTATAATGAAATTGAAATGAGCGAATATTTAATGAGAGTTGTAAGTTTGACAATACATATACCGCGGAGTAATAAAAACCTCTACCGCTTAAACCTGGGTTTATCTAGAGGTCAGGATAACCCAAAAAAATCGAGAAATCCCCATGAACACATTAATACTCATTTAAATATGACAATAAAATTTTTGCTATCTGGTAACAAATGACACTGGTGAAAACTTGAAATAACGGTGTTTAAGTTTGTCTCGTTTCAATCGCGCTATTGTAGAAAAAAAATGGAAAATTATTTTCTAGTCTGAGTGAATCACCCCAACTGAATGAAACATCGAAAAACCCTGTTTAATTTTTTGTGAGAGAATTTCGATTTACTAACGAGTCGCAAGCCCGTTCGGAGGAAGAAAAAGAAAAGATAAACAGAAGGAAAGATAAAAATCAAGGTCAGTTTTGATGAGTTTTACTTTAAACTCTTCAGTTTACTATTTTCCCTTATATTTTTCTTCGTTTTCACTCCCCTTTTTAAGCTACCATATCAGCAATACTTTAACAAGTTTTATATCACTTTCTTGAAAACCAGAGCAGTGAGTTGTTAATCTCGAGGAGTTACAAGGTCTTTTAAGGGCTAAACCGGATTACTTGAAATAAGACCCATTGAAAATATCGAATCTTTTCTCGCGAAGATGAAATACGAACCAAATTTTACTTAGACAGCTGTTTCCTAATCCAGAATTTCAAGATATTTCGGCTAAAGATAGCCATCAAATTCAAGGTTTACTTGCAAATGTTATATTAATAATCTGCATTGAAAGAGATGGAGGACTGTAAGGCAGGAACGTAACACTTTCGCACACAATTAAGACATTGTTAAAGAAAAATTTTTATCATGTTTTGGTGAACGAGTGAATCAGGTGGATCGTGATACGCTAAATGGAGTACCCACTATAATTATGCTTAGACATTTGAATAAAAAGGCGAAAGGAAGTCATTTCAAGGGCGATCGTGATTGAGGCACTTCCAGTGGCGCCCTAGTGAAGAAACATTCCAACTACTGGTTTACACGGCTAAAATCAAATATCGTAAACATGGTAAAACTTTATTCTGAGGGTTTATAGTGTATTGAATATTGCTTGGAAAACAGCTTGCTGACCACAAACCATAACAATTTTTAGCGGTGTGTTTTGTTACGGAATTCCCGCTGACAAATCTAACCTCAAAGTCAATATAAATCAGTCAGGGTGTGACAGTTTTGGTGGTTTTGTGGGCTTCATTAAATTTTTTCGAGAATTTTCATGAGCAAACCGAACACGAGTGAAGGAAACATGCTTACGAGATTTCAGATGTCACCAATGCGGTGGCAGTTGATTGTTGTGAGTCGGCGACACGGTCAACAAGGACTTCTCTAAACGGACGTGTAATTAATATTGAAGACGAGAACACAAAACTTCCTCCATGTAGGCGTCAAAGAACAACACGTTGATAAACAAAATTGTCCGGCAAAGTTGCCATTTTATCGTTGAGTGGTTTTATCGATGGCGTTTGGCGCAAATAACTTAAAAAGCAGCGTGAAATATTAAATGCGATGTCACCATTAACATCAAAGTTAAGACATCCTGGCTGGCAACAGAAGCCTTGTTGCGCGGGAATGAATTAGAGCAATTACACGGCAAAAGAAGAAAAGATTCGTGAGAAATAGTTAAAAATTTCTTATCGATAAATTTTAAATCGCGCATAAAGATTTTTTATGATTTCATAATTTCAGGCTCCAGGAGGATGCGATTCTTCGAAAGGTGGAGAATTTGACACGGCAGATATTGAAATAAACTATACTCTCGGAAATCGCAATGTTTTTGCTCAGTGACTGTTTTCTTTCAATTTTTGTGAATATAGCTGCCGAAAAACTGCGTTTTGAGTCCGACATCGCGTTGAAACGCCAACATTCCTTGACCACAAGAAAAAAAATCAAAAGCCCTAACCGAGATAAAATGCTCCGAATACTATTTGTAAGGAGTTTAGAGATTCAGCTTGAGTTTGTTGGCTCTTTCTGAAGGCTCTAGTTTTATTTTTTTTGTGGCTCTAACACGAAATTTATCTTCTTGCCTTTCAACAACTATAAACTATCGAACGGTTTAACTTGAGACAATTACATTCTCAGAGGTGTTTTTGTTTTCTGTTTTTTAACCTCATAATCGCCGTCGCCCAGTCCTTGTCGCAAAATTATTGAAAATCGAACCAAGTTCAGCTTAGAGTTAACTTTTGTCTTTAATCAATTAGACGGCAACTTTGGAATTAGCACGCTGCATCAAAAACATACTGGGCGACAAATTGCCGTTCTTGTAATAATGGAGACAGTACCCAAGGAAGCAGTTCAATCGATGTTTCCGGCAAAGAAAAGAGACGACGGAAAGTAGGTGTCATGAACAGTGTATGACTCAACACATGATGTCGACAAGGGGAGGAGGATTCTGCAGCGTTGGTATCAGGATTTACTGCAGTCTCATTTAATGATGAAATTCTCCCACGTTTATTTTCTCGTTTGTTTTCCTGCAGCACCTATGTGCAAACCGAGCTAAGTGTTTAGTTCATTTTCTGTTTTCAAGGGGACAGTGGTCATTTTTCTTGTCTTGAAATACAATTCTTAATGAAGAAAATTAATTAAGTCGCTGATTTGATCGGATCCAACATACACAGGAGAAGAAGCAGCCCAGTTGAAATCTGCGAAGGGGAAAAAATAAGCAGAAAGTAGCGCACTGTTTCAGCAGTGAGTACTTAGCGCGTGAGCGGTAAGGCGTGAACCGTGAACCGCGAAACATGTTTGAGACGAGTGACGTAATTACCCGCCCGCACGAGCCGCTCTCAGTCATTGACCACTTCTAATTTTTCTCAGCTCTTAAATTTAGAAAGAAAAGCAAAACAAAATTCCCACCAAAGAGAATCTGCCACGAACACATCGGGCTATGACTATTGATTACGGAGAATCAGTCTATAGGCAAACATTCAAGCCGTGAAAGGCGTGCGCTGCAGCGAGTTGTGAAACGTGAAGCAAAATGTTGTGCGTGAGTCGCGAAGCTTTCGTGCCTTGAAGAGTGTGTATATCTTAATCCCGATTAACCTTTGTCCGGTCGACCATTTTCTATTGTTAGAGATAACTCGGAGCACGTCTTCTGCCTTAAATGTAAATCAAATTTCGTGACGAAAACTAAATTAAGGTGGTCAGCGTGGAGAAATCAAAATACTACACGAAATGACAAACAAAAAAATCAGATTAACAGAAAAAAATTAAAATAAAAAAGAGAATTTTTTTGAAAGCATGTTATTCATGATTTGTCTCACTAGGTCGTCACTTCCGATGTCCCACTTCACACTGCTGTGTGCCTTCGGGCAATGAGGCCAACTGCTGTTGTATCACTCCATGAAGCACGATATTTCGCAGCAAATGGTTCGTATTTAGGATCAATGATTGGCGTACTCCGAAATTTAATTTAGCTAATATGGAGCGGGCTGTTATGTTATCGTACTATGAAGACCGTAAGTCGGGAAACTAAGTAGAAACAGACACCAGGCGGAGATTAAAAGTGAAGAAAGGTCGCAACGACAATTCGAAGCATATAATTTTTTTTTTTTGGTGAACTACATGCATACCTAAGTGTAAGGTAAAACCTTTTAAGGCATGTGGGAAATGTCATCTCGTGTTTTCAACTGCTTCTCAAACAGCACTTGAAGCCAACATGCAGAAAACTCGTACTAACGCATGCATTAAGAACCTAAACGGGAAAAAACCTCGAATCAAAAACTCGGGCCTCCTACAGAGCACGAGAATTAAAAGTACAAGTTGCGTTGCCGTAGCCCGGTTAGGCAAGGATTCCTTTTGTTGTACTTCCCTAATCCCTCCCCTTTACCAGTCACGACATCGTCTCGTCTTCATTTGGCACTACTAACATTCAGGAAATTTGAACATTCTTACCATAAATATCATAATCCACATGAGACTTCATCCCAGTATCACTCAATAGAGACGACGGAATCGAAATTCCTGCGGCATGGATGCCTTCTACCCAAAAGCACAACTGCCGATCAGAAATTCATCTAGTGGTTGGAACAATGATATGATCAAAGTACACTAATGACAGCGCACCGAACCGCCCTCATAGACCGCAAACCAAGGTAATACAAGAAGCGACACTTAAACAATTGATTTCGTCGCCAGACGACCAGGGAACTAGCAGTCGAAACGTCTCGATCAATGCAATCTCCAGCCTAACTCTACATTGGCAGGCAAAAGATTAAACATCCATTTATCTACATACCCAAGACCAACTACAACATTTTCTATAAGTGTTAAGTATCTGTTTGTGAACTTTGTCAACGAACCTCTCATGCAATGAAACGTTGTTTGAAAATCAGTTACTTTATTTACAGACCGACAAAATTACATCGAACAGTGACATTCATTAGACTTAACTGCATTTAATATTTCCATGATGAAAAGTCAGCTAATATTCACTATTCAGTTCATACAGTCAAAGTGGAAAACTCAAAAATATGTTTTTAAAATTCCTCTTCTTTCCGCATGAGGTACTGGACTCTTGAGTATTTAAAGCAGCCCTGTTACATTTCTTGGAAATCTAATCCTTGTCTCATTTCTATATCACAAAAATAATTTGGGATATCAAATAAGAACCGACTAGTTTGGTTTTAAATAACTCGAAGTCTAAGCTTTTAAGACGGACAGACAAATCCGATGAAGTGGGGCGTCAAAGACAGGACAGATTTCTTTGGTAATTCAATAGCGGAAGCTTAAGTTCACCTTCTAAACTAGAACTAACTAAAAACTAAAACTGTACACTTTCCCTTTATACATTTTCAAAATATTTTTCTAAGTGCTCCACGAGGATACCAATTTGGAGTCATTAACACTATACTTTGTTCTTCTCATTTTTTTCTGTGATGCTTGAGAGTCTTTGGATAATTTGTTCAAGGTATTCACTTCTAAGAAATGTCTGGGTGTGTAACACCACATTCGTCTCTCTCTCTCTCTCTCTCTCTAAGCTGGTTTTCAACGTGTACTGCTCAATTTATAGTGAAAATATCGTCAATATTGGAACAGAATAAAATTCAGGATACGCGTGCGTATAGGCATTGTTGAGAATCGAATCAATCTTTCTTCATCCTCAGTTTTAAGCTTCCATAAGGGGGGAGCAACACGAATTGATAGTAAATCTGAGCAAGATTGTCGAAGTGAACACATCAGAAGAATCAAAACGAGGAAGCATTAAAAAACCCTAAAATATAATGAATTTGAACATAAAAGAGGAATTTTTATACCTTTCCTTCTAAAAACCCTAAATAAGTAAATAAGTGAAACAGGTTCTCTTAAAAAAATAGTTGGATTTTAAAACATGTTATAAAACACGGCGACAATCGTAATCGAAAGCGGTAAGATAACGTATTTTGTGACAAATTTCCATTCAGTAGGGGGAGAGGAAAGTAAAGATTCCTTGCGCCAAAATGGCGGAATGACGAAGTTGCAGTTGATGGTAAGTCGTCGAATACACAAGCGAAGAATATTTTAAGAAGGAGTTAAATTGTACGCGATTTTGGTATGTCGTAAGAGGAAATGTCATGCGCGTGTAAATGGTCCTAAGAAGTGTATAAATGGTCCTAAGAAGTGTAGAGGGCCTGTTACAAGTTTCTCAACCGCGACAAAGTTGCACCATGTAAATCGTCCGTTACTTAAACACGACAATTTAAATCACCACCATCTTGGATTATCAATTGAGGATCCGTGAGGTCTCCATGGGAATGTATATGGTCGTAGTAAGAATTTTCCGACGTTGAAGCTGAATTTTCTAAATCCCCATACAGCGGTTCCTAAATAGGAAGAGATCGTCGAGAGAAAAATCTCAAAGTTACAAAAAGAAACCTGCACTAGAACTTAACAATAATCACTAGAATTTTACAACTAACATCAAAATTTTGCGCATACTGCACCATGGCCTGCAATAGAAACGCCTTTAAAGTAAAGAACGGTTTGTGAGGAGTTTTACAACTAACCAACTTCAAACCTCAAGCCTAGTGACGGGTGAATTAAGGACACAGAAGAAAAAAGAAGAAGACGCACCACATTCCTCACCAACTGTATTCTTTGCCGCAATGGTGGTTGTTGTCGCCTACATAGACAAACAAACAAATACATAGATAAGTACAGCGAGCAACTCAGACAGAAAGAGTGAAGGAGCTTACGGAAAGGAACGCATATCCAAGTCAACAATTCCTCTAAATTACAAATTGTAGATAATGTCTCAGAGCGAAAACCATCTTTGGATTGGTCCTAGTCTCCGTTAGATAACAAGATTCTTTTCAACTCACAAATTTCATGGTTTTTCTCCTACGGAACGAAACAGTTAAGGTATCTCCTTAAAAATACAAGGAAAATAATAAAAGTACTAATAAAAACAATCAAAAAGACTTACCTAACTCTATAATTCCTGTACAAGTAAATCCCCACTAAGACGCCAAATAAAATCACAGTAACTACAAGTACAATCCAGATAAGCCGACTATCGAGGGAAAGACTATCAACATAGGGTTCATTCTCCCCAGCCTCCTCGCCTGAAGAAAAAAAAAAGCACCATGTTATCTTGCCGCTTAGTCGCTTCAATTCTCACTATTTTACCTTTTAACAATATCTTACAACAGATTACAATAAGCCAGAGTTTATCCGCCCACTGCAAAAGTACCGTTCAAATGGAACACACAACGACAAACCTTCCAAGGGCCAAGGAACACTTTTCGGTCCACATCCCTCGGCTGTGCACATACTGATTTGTGTTTGGTACTCCACATAGCGATTTAACCCCCGTAAAGTTGCTTCAGTCGCCGAGCTGTCATTAATTTGCAGGCTCTTTATGGAGTTGGGGATTGGAACCGACGAATCATTTTGCTTTGTGGTCTTCCAGTAGTCTATGTTGAATCTATTAGGGACGCCATTCCACGTAATCAAAGGTGGCAGCTGTGAACGAGGAAAGTTATTTAATAATTTAGCCTTACGTTTTCACAAAGCTATACGCAATGGGCGAGCCGACGTGCAGGGATATTTAAGCTGAATTGTCAGCTGAAAGTAAGTGCAGTATGTGCTCCTCTTTTGTTGTACCTAATGATTAAATCATTCTTCCCACACGCCTGTATTCAGAACCATATTATCCATATCGACCCTTTAACTCCCATGAGTGACCAAGACAGAATTTCTCCTTACGATATCAATATAATATCAACCAGATAAGGGATGAGAATAAAGAAAAATATCAATTTGGGGATAATTAGTTAATCCAATACTAAATTCTCTGAACTAACATTACAAGAATTGTATAGTTGACAGTAAGGACAATTACAAATTTGATCTGGGAGTTACCGGGTTAAACTCACTATTTATCAGGGTCCGACATTGCGACTGACTGGTCGCCAATGCGACCAAAAATTGAGCGTTGGCGACCAGAAATTTAGAACTGGTCGCCAGCAGGCGACTAACCTTTTTTCCCCTCGGCATTTGAAATTCCAAGGTAAATGGGCTTTTTTTAAAAGAAAACATAAAGCTGCCGTGGACAATTGTTGTAAAACAAAGCGACGATCTTACGATCACCATATTTACCCTGCGCCATATTGTTTCAGCGGCTTCTCCCAATTTTGATATCGCGGGCGAAAACGTGACGTGGCGAAAATCGTGACGAGTCGTGACAAATAAAGCGTCAGCCGAAACACGCGCGCTCAATTAATCTTTTAATACTTTACCTAAATACCAGTAAACAGAGTAAATGCCAGTAATAAAACAAGAGTCCCAAAAGTATGGCCACTTTTAACTAATGAACAGTCTATCGTGCAGTCATTATCCAACCAGAAGAAATCAAGAGCAGCGTACGAGTTAACCTCGCCGTGTCTACGTTGGAAGATTTGATTCGCATTTCAGCAGAGGGGCCTCCAGCAGCCGAATTTGACCCCACACCTAGCGTCAATAAATGGTTGGCAAGGAACAGGGATGCAGGCGAAAGGCTGAGGAGGCCACATTTCCAGAGGTCTTCACTGAAGTGAAGCAGATCCGTGGAACTCTGTATCCCAACGGGGATACCAATTGACTGTAACATGCCGCTTTTACATTAGCTAGTTAACTAAGTAATCAAACCCTTCCATTTGGCGACCAAAATTTTTAGGTTAATCGCCAGTTGGCTCCCTTAGAAAAAAGTTAAATTCGAACCCTGTTTATCATAAACTCCAATAGAAGAGCGTTAGACTCACGGTTAGCTGAGCGCTGGCCTTATCCCTTTAACCCCTAAGTGTGATTAGCACCTATTTTCTCCTTCCAATATTATGCCCGAATCGCACATTTAGGTAACGAGAATAAAGGAAATAGTCACCAACTTAAGAAGCTCTTGATTGATAAACAAATTCTCCTTGTCAGCACCTTAGGAAATGTATAGAGCGTAGTATGGAGAGTTTGCATACTGATGTTAGAGTGGAAAGGGTTAATCTTTTACCGTTTTTACCGCACGCCTGGTAAAAAACAAGTAAACAAGTATACCTTAATGTATATTTTGCTCTCTGAAAAGAGAGGCACGCATTACCTGCCATACAACTGTAACATCCCGTTCCTCTTCTTGTGTGTTAGTTACTGACCAGTTGCTAAACTGTGGAGCTTGAGTTGGTGCTGAAGGCAATCAATTATAATAAATAAATTTAAAAACAAACAAACAAGCTCACTTTGGGCGAGTTAAGCATTACCAGGTCTAACTAGTCACATCAAAACCTATTCGTTGATTGACAGAATCCATTACCTAGCAAAAACATTTTGCCCTGCTAGCACAATAAACCAATATCTTAATTGAATCCACTTACCATTTATTTACCATTGACAGCCAAAAACTATTACCTACATGGATAATTTGGTTTTTTTTAACTGAGTTGATAGTGTAGATTGGCCACTGTAAAGTGTTTAAAGGCTGACGTTTCAGGTGTTAGCCCTTTGTCATTCGCTCAAAATGTCAGCTTTGAAACTCTTTACAGTGACCAGTTCACATTATCAACTCAGTTGATAAAACCAGATGACCTTGATATACTCCCCCACAGACACAGTACTGCAGTTTCTTTAGAAATGTTCAGCTTTTATTCTACTTCTCACATGGAGTTTGTTTAGATGGTTATAACCAGCCCTTAATTCTTTAACTCCTAAGATCCCATAAGTAATTCTCCTAACTGTCTGCCATACAGTTCTTGTGATGTTACTTAGGAGAATTTGGTACCAGATCAACTTATAATCCCCTAATGTATATTTTTCTTTATTCTCGTCACTTGTCTGCTTGGTTTTGTATTGATATTGTTAGGGGAAATTCTGTCTCGGTCATTCATGGGAGTTAAAGGGTTAACTGTTTTCTTGTGACTAAACTAGATTTTATTATAGGCCTGCTGCAAAAAGCCTCCTTCAGACTTCCCATAGTAAACTATTTATTTACATAAAAGTA
The DNA here is from genome assembly GCF_964200805.1 of Pocillopora damicornis. Taxonomy (NCBI): domain Eukaryota; kingdom Metazoa; phylum Cnidaria; class Anthozoa; order Scleractinia; family Pocilloporidae; genus Pocillopora; species Pocillopora damicornis. Next base: position 7,820,546 of record NC_142671.1, read on the forward strand.
TAAGAAGTGAGTATTGCTGCAATCAGGTGACCAAAATAGAACTAGAAAAAAAGTCTTGTTGAGGAAATCAACTGAGATTTTTACAAATACTAGTGGCATGATTAAACGTTGGAAACAAAATTAATTGCTGAGCTAAGCCCACCTTCCTCAAGAGTTTGGGCAGTAACAGGCCCATCAACCAATCCCCAGCTGCCTTCACAGTTTGACAAGCTACACTGGATATAGAACTTGTATTCTGTGTACGGAGAAAGGTCATCAATGATCCGTGATTCACCCCCTAAGGTTATCTGTACTGACTAAAATTCAACAAAAAGTAGAGAGAAGTTTGAGACTAGTAGTCACTAAGCTTCAAGGGGGAGGAGGAGGAAGTGAGGTCAAGAAAAACAAGAGGTCATAAGGTCAAAGAGGTTGGGAGGAACAACCAGTGTTTCCAGAGGGAGGAGGAAGGGGTATAAAAAAAATGTGTAGGAGGTGAACAGATATTCTCTGAGGTAGCAAGTAAAAATCATCACAGAAATTTAAAATACTTTTCATTTTTGCTGTGAGCAAAAAAAAAAAAAAAAAGGAGTAAAAAATTTACCTCATTTTTCTTGTCATGTGCTGCAGCATACCAAATTCTATAACACAAGATGTTAGTAAATCTTCCCATAAAAGGTGCAGGTTTCCATGAAAGTGACATAGTTCTTTTCCAAACTGCCTTAGCTGTCAGGTTTTGAGGCCTTGTACAGTGAACTTCAACAAATCAACAAGAGACCATAGTAAGGATAATACAACAAAGTTGCAAAGTTGTGATTTAAAAAATATGATCTGACCCAAACATGTTTAACTAGACAATTTTTGCATGCAAATAACCAGTTGAAGGCTATTAAATAGGGATCAGAATTTAATCACTACCATAGGATTGGGGTTCTAACCAATAATTTTTGATAGACCAATAATAATAAAACTAATAATAACAAACTTAAGTTATTTATTTAAGTTTCAATACACTATAGTTATATGAGCTAATTAGGGACATTATGAAATAGAAAGGTACATTAATGTACAGTAACATAGAGGCCTTACATCAAAGTAAGAAAAATATATACATAAGTTATATATGAACAAAATAAAAATTTAAATGAAATAAATAACCAACTGTGCCACATTAACCCTTCCACATCCAGGTGTGACCAAAAGGGAATTTAAGCCCTGCAATAACAATACCCTTTCAAGTAGGAAAGTGATGTGAAGAAAGTAAAATAGTAACTAGAGGATATGTATACCATAAACACCATATTCGCACAGCTAAAGTCTCAGAAATTCAATACAAAACAGTGGGGAGAATTTATTTTTACATTTTAGGGGTAAAAGGGTTAATCAGAGTACAACCCTTGCAGCAGGACTAGAAAATATTTTCCTGGAGAAAACTTTGAGAAAAAAAATGGAAATCTCTTACTTTTAATTTCTACTCTTGCAGAGTGCAAGGCAAAATAATTCAAGGAAGAAACATGTCACTGCTAGATGCAACTTTCGAAGTGGGAAAACAGGTGGCCATGGCTTGTTGTAAATTGCTATTGGAGCAGTTGTTTGCCATGGTGGGTAGTTTAAAGCCTATTCTTGCTTCATTTACAACTACAATTTTTGGTTTGGTGAGGTGCAACAGAAGTTTGTTGACCACAATTTGGCATTAAAATTGAGTTGTTCTCACCGACTCCACTTCCAGTGGTAGCCTGTTAATCTACTTCTTTTGGAGGGCTTTCATGTTTGACATTTGATCTCACTGTAGTTAGCTTTTATTGCACCGCACTCAACTGATAATCACAATTCACAGTTGTATGCTGCACCTGGCCAAGGTACAACTGGTTGGTCCACTCAGGCTAAAACTCTGGCCACAATTGAGGACAGCATCTGAAAAGTCTTTTTTCTCAAGGAATTTGTTTAGGTGAATTTATTAAGGTGTTTCCCTTTCTACCATACCTTTTGTTATTAGGCGGCATGTTAATCGCTGGCTTATGAAGACTCCAGATAAATTTTGTAACTCCACAATATAATAAAACATTTTGGGGAAAAGTGACTCTTCAGTCATTCTACATTGCAACTCTTTCTGTAATTGATGCTGTGTTGTGTTCAGTATGCAACCCAATTGATACTGTTCATTTTCTGTGCAACTTGGAAACAGAGGACAATATGAAATTCTGTAGACAGCCCAAGATGAGGAATTCCTCTGTCCGAGTGGTCTCCAAATAATATCAACATCCTTCAACCCAATGGCACCTTTACAATATGATGGTATTTTGACATCTGTTAAAACCAAAATAAAAGAATGAATCCCTATCTTTTTATTTAAGTTAACATAAATAATCAACACTAAGAAGAAGTGGTAACATACTAGAAGACAAAACTACTACTGAAGAGCAAAGGAAAATTTTTTGAGCCCCTGTCACATTTTGTAATTACATGAATCATTTCACTCCTCACAACTGCCTCTTTCCATGTGTAACATTCCTGACAGACTACTTAATCAAAACAATGTTCTGCATTTTAAAGCATTTCCCATACTTTTAATTAGGGCCTGTTTACATGAAAGTGGGGGACCCCAGGTAGGTGAGATACCCATCTAGGTGGAGAAACCCACCTGTCCATGTAATCTCTTAATTAATCTTGATCATGTTTTCATGATAGGAGGGGTGACCTGCCAAGGCCGGTTGCCTGGTCTACCAGCTAGGGTAACTCTGTCAGCCAGGATTGCAATTTGCCATGTAACCGCCTCAAGGTTGGTTAACCTGCCCAGCTAGGGCCATTTACAAGCCCACCAAAAACCCCATCTTAGGATCCTGAGGTTGAAAGTTTGTATGTAAATCCAGGCTCTTTTTTCAACCACAGCTAGGCAGGTTACCTCACCTACCTAGGGTCCCCCACCCAAATATAAACAGGCTCTCACAAGTTAGTAATCACAAGGTTCTTCAGCTGATATTATTGTGCTCCACTACCTTTCAGTTCTACCCTCTTGATATTCTGAATTACTGAGATAATCGTCTGGCATGGGAGTCAGCCTCTTTCATGGGTGATTACAAAAATCTCAGTTTTGCCAGATACCGTGAAATAGGAAATAATGTTGCTGCAAACTAGGAAATGAAATCAGTATACTGTGCAACTGTAAAACAAAGACCTACATGTATCTGGCTGATATTTTTGTTAGCAGCTACTGTGGTAAATTAAAAATGATTGCTGCTGATCAGGTATGACAGCAGACACAGTTTTATAGATTTCATGCTCTCAGTTGAATTCACTCTTAGCTTTTTCGATGAGCTGTACATGTTACGAACAGGTTAACAACATTTCCGTTGAAGCGTGTATGGAACTGAGCTTTTTGAAGAAGAGAAACTCATATTCAGGAACATTTGACAAATATTTGCCCAAAGGGCGGCTGTACTGCACCTCCTGTGGCTGGACAAACGAAAAAACGTAGTGAATCAACTCGTCATAAATAGCTCTAATCAGCTTTTCCTCTCACCTCAAGATAAAATCTTTGGAGTAACTGCAGAATACCCTGCCACTTTAGTCCACCTCATTTACATGTGTCGTGAGGCTTTCAAGAACGAGGCATAACACAATAGACGCTTTTCTTATCCACTGACATGTAAATGAGTGGCAGGGTATTCTGCAAATTAGCCAAATCTTTAAAAAAAGTCCCAAGTTTCTATTCCTTTCCGAGATAGTTTGTTGTAATTTGCACGAGTTCGATCGCCTCACACCTGCCGCCATATTTAAAAGAGTGACATTTATTTTGTCCTAGCCGCTGGCCAAGTAAATGTCCTCGATTTTGAGTCTGAAAGGAACCGATATCTCAAAGACTATTGAAATAAATTCTATAAATTTGACAAATAATTTAGCTGGTAGATTTCGTAAAATCGTGAATTTCCATTTTTTTTATTCTTGGGCATGAGAAATACTTTTCTTTTCGAAGTATTTTTATTTAGCTTTGAGTAAGAGCGAGATAATTGAGTGCTTCAGATGAATTGAAATCGAAATTCGTTCAATGCGTTTCAAAATATTATTTTCAGGTTTCATCTAGATCGCTTCCAACGCTAGGTAAGGTATCTGTGCCAGAAAATTAACATTTTTCGAAGATTTATCATCCAATATAAATTAAAATGAGTCATGCAAGAACAAATATTTAGGGTTGTTATTTCCCATAAATTCCCCGCGGATAAAGTTACCTTATTTTTGGAATATGCATTCAAGACTATTAAATGCGCGTGTGCTGCAAGGCAACTGGCGTTTTCTCTTTACCGTTCCAAATTCGTAATTACGCGATACCTTTTTTGTTTTGTGAATTGAGACATATAAGGACTCGTAAGCGCGTTTTAAAATTTAAAAAAATCGTCGCTTTATAACTAGGTGTACCTGTGTTGTGCGTAGATTTACATTGACAGATCTCGCAGTCTTCCAGGTAACAAAATTTGACCTGAACTGATTGAGTATGAAGCAGACAAGTTGCGCATTCTTAACTTTGGTCACTTCGTCAGTTGCATCATCGAGGAAATCGAAACGTGTACTGTTGCCAGTGTTGTTAACAATCAAATAGAATTCATTGGTTCTTACAGGTTTGCTACCACGCGCTCGGGTCACACTCAGGCGAAAAACTAAAAATATGTGCGTATGTGATTCTTACCTGTGGGTTTTGTTTCCGTTACGATGTGAAGCACGAGAAATATATAGAAAAACACTGCTACCATCGCCGCCATCGCTTGTGGCCTGGCGGTTGAATGAATGCATGTCTTTTGTGTTTATTTTATCATCTTTTTATTTTCTATTAGGGGGATTTTCCCCAGCTTTTCGCGCGTCACAGGTATAATTTACGATCGTCCATGGAAACCTAAGAACGCTTCTTTTGTATTTCAGGATAAAAACAAATGATTCTTGTATTAAAAATTTAATTAATTGTCGGCTTGAGCCCCTATGGAGCAGCTAAAATATGACTTGAAATCAAAACACTTAGCGCACGTGTTAAGATAAAGACCATACTGTTTGTCCCCTAGTGTGACCAAATAATTGATATTTGCATAATTTTAAGCGTCTCTAAAATGACAGCGAGCAAAAACACCAAACAAATTCAGCCTCAGTTAGGCTTTTACACTTCACCCTAAACAGTATTCGTGGTGAAAATTAGTCTGAAAAGAGAACTATTTTATGTCGCGCTATTCTGCCGTGTCTCTGTAAAGAGTCCACCTGTTTGAGTTACATCTTGAATTCAGGCACGCTCAAAAGATTAAAATGATGAAGAAGGAAATTCATCATTTGCCGACCAAATGAGAAATGGGACTCACCAGCACAGGCAATTTCCAACCCTCCAAGCCCCACCCTCCCCCCCCCCCCCCTCTATCCGTAGCAGCTGCCTGTCTCCCGCGAAACGGTTTATTTCCTGACCCATTGTCGTGTATTGTTCGAACATCGTCTAGTTAGTTTGGTCACCCGCTTGCTTTGCATGGCTAGGCTAAAACAAGGGATGCAAATAAGGGATACAAATACACCACTTGTATCATTGATACATGTGGTGTATCAATATTTCAAATATCAGTTCCCGACACGCTTTTGTTTGTTATTATTCCTGGAATATTTTGGCGAGATTTAACGAAAATCGGTCAAATTTATATACCCTATAAATTTTCTCAAAGAGGTTGTATTCCTCCCGAAATCAATGCGAGATTTTAGCTCATAAAGGATAGCGAACAACTCGCGCCACGCCAGGAGATTATTCCGCCTCCTGAAACTGCAAACTAATGGGACAACGGCACCTCCTAGCGTCAATGAAGATGGGTTATGATTTCCCGGGAAAATTAACCCATTGCAGACACGTTTTGATTTTTCTATCTCGATCACTCAGTGGAGCGTTGAGGAGGACGAAACAGTAACGATCAAAGTTGCCAAATGCAAAGGAAAAACCCGCGGAAAAAATGGAAAAACCGGAAAATGTGCTGAGGTGCAAGACAACGAATCGACAGACAGCTTTTAAAATTACGATTCGAGGTGATTGTTTATGTTTTTTTATCAAGGCGGGTACTTGCATAAATAAAGGAAACCGGTTTGACGACGACTTTCTTTAATTTAAAATCGACTTTTTCAGCCTCTGAAGGTGGAAAGTAACTTTAAAGCATCACTTCCATCCTCACAACTGAATACAACTCTTGAGTCTCTTAGTACAAAGGTAAATAATTCGCGTGCGTTTTGAGCTTTTTCTCTAAGATATGAGTCAGGGGGCAAGTTTCTAAAGAAACTGTGGTGCTGCGTCGGTGGGAGAGTATTACAGAGTAGTAGTAGAGAGTATTACAGTAGTATGAGTTGATAAATAAAAATTTAATGAAATAAACAACCAACTGTACCACATTATTATGTTTTGCTCTGACGAATGGATAACGCTCAAAACGTCAGCTTTTTAAACTTTTTACCGTGGCCAATTTACGTTATCAACTCAGCTGATATTGCTAAATTACCCTGTCTAAGAAGTAGCCTGCTATTCGCGTGCCTCTTTGTGAATAAATAATAAGTTACGCCAGGTATATATAAAAGCAAAAAGGATGGCTTGGAATGAAACTAGGTCAGTAATTTGTTCATCAGAAAAAATAAAAAATAAATAAGTAATGATTGAGTTTGCTATTCTCAAAGATGAAACTGACCATGTCCCGGTGCTGCTCTCTTTATTCTCAGCTTTTAAAAAAATTATCACCTGTACTGGATGCTATAGCCCGCATGGTACCCATCGTTTAGAAAACTCGGGGCGATCCGAATAATCATTTGGAAACGAGGTAGGCCATATGCTTTGCATGTAGATGGAAAAGTGGGTTTAAAGTGGGGGCCTCTATCCTTGAGATGTAACGCTTTCTTAGGAAAGGAGGGGCTTTGTGTGAGATCCCAAAGAGCGGCTGCGGTGTCAAACTCGTTCTCAGTCTCTCTTCTACCCGTCTCCTGCTCTCAGGGGCAGAACCTTGGGAACAACGTTGACTGGCCGTCCGGCTGGTGCACTAACTTACAAGGTACAGAATTTTCAGTCAACAAGATCACAGTGCAGTGAAGGAAAAGACAAATTATTATTATTTAGGATAATTTTGTATAAAACTGTATGCACCAGCTCTTAGTTAAAACCTTTAATTCTCCAATAAATGTGTTTCGTTGTATGCTGCACAGTGTTTATTACATAAACTGTTTTGTTGTATCGGCTACGAAGGGAAACAAAACAGATTGATTATTAACGTAAAAATAAACCCAGACTAATTTTTTGCGATCTCAAAAATAAGCGCTCGGTGCCATAATCTGCAATAATGGAGATGAAAGAGATAAGCGGTTTTTAGAGGTTGCCGAACTGAGAACGGTAACGAAAAGTGAGAAGCTCTTCGTAAGAGTGGGCATCAATCTAGAACTGGATAGACAGAAAAAAAAATTGGTTTATTACATAAACTGTTTTGTTGTATGGACAGGCAAATCCAATGAAGTGGGGCGTCAAAGACAGGATAGATTTCTTTGGTAATTCAATAGCGGAAAGCTTGAGTTCACCTTCTAAACCAGAACTAACTAAAAAGCAAAAAGTAAAACTGTACACTTCCTCTTTACATATTTTAAAAACATTTTTCTAAGTGCTTCAAATGGATACCAATTCGAAGTTATTGTCACTAAACTTTGTTCTTCTCAGTTTTTTCTCTGATACTCGAGAGTCTTTGGATAATTTGTTTCAGGCATTCACTTCTTAGAAATGCCTCTCTCTCTCCTCGTCTCTCTCTTAGCGTATTTTTCAACGCGTATTGCTCAATTTATAGTGAAATATCGTCAAATATTAGAGCAGAATAACATTCAGGATACACGTGCGAATAAGCACTGTTGAGAATCGAAATCAATCTTTCTTCTCCTCAATTTTAAGCTTCTATAAGGAGGGAGAAACACGAATTGATAGTAAATCTGAGCAAGATTATCCAAGTGAACACATCGGTAGAATTAAAATGACGAAGCATTAAAAAAACCTAAAATGCAATGAATTTGAACATAAAAAAGGAATTTTTATACCGTTCCTTCTAGAACCTTAAATAAGCATATAAGTAAAACAAGTTCTCTTAAAAAAGATTGTTGGATTTTAAAACACGTTATAAAACGCTGCGACAATTGTAGACGAAAGCGGTAAAGATAACGTCTTTTGTGACAAATTTCCATTCAGTAAGGGGGGGGGGGGAGGAGAAAAGTAAAGATTTTTGCGCCAAAATGGCGGACTGACGAAGTTGCAGTTGATGGTAAGTCGTCGAATACACAAGCGAAGGTAACTTTTTTAGAGGATGAGACAGAGAGAAATTAATCTCGCTGTGGAGTGAAGAAGTCCTGTTCAATAGCCGACACTAGAATATTTTAAGGAGTTGTTCAATTGTACGCGATTTTGGTATGTCGTAAGAGGAAATGTCGTGCGCGTGTAAATGGTCCTAAGAAGTGTCGTAGGCCTGTTACAAGCTTGTCAAACGCGACAAAGTTGCACCATGTAAATTGTCCGTTACTAAAACACGACAATTTGAATCACCACCATCTTGGATTATCAATTGAGGAACCGTGAGGTCTCCATGGGAATGTATACGGTCGTAGTAAGTATTTCCCGAGGTTGAAGCTGCATTTTCTAAATCCTCATACAGCGGTTCCTAAATAGGAAGAGATCGTTATGAGAAAAATCTCAAAGTTATAAAAATACCTCCACTAGAGCTTAACAATAATCACTAGAATTTTACAACTAACATCAAAACTTTGCGCCCACTGCACCATGGCCTCCAATAGAAACGCCTTTAAAGTTAAAGAACGGTTTGTGAGGAGTTTTATACCTTACCAACTTCAAACCTCAAGCCTAGTGATGGGTGAATTAAGGAAACAGAAGAAAAAAGAAGACGCACTACATTCCTTACCAACTGTATTCTTTGCCGCAATGGTGGTTGTTGTCGCCTACAAAAAGAAAGAGTGAAGGAGCTTACGGAAAGGAAAGCATATCCAGTCAACAATTCCTCTAGATTACAAATTGTAGTTAATGTCTCAGAGCGAAAACCATCTTTGGATTGGTCCTAGTCTCCGTTAGATAACAAGATTCTTTTCAACTCACAAATTTCATGGTTTTTCTCCTACGGAACGAAACAGTTAAGGTATCTCCTTAAAAATACAAGGAAAATAATAAAAGTACTAATAAAAACAATCAAAAAGACTTACCTAACTCTATAATTCCTGTACAAGTAAATCACAACCATTAAGACGCCAAATAAAATCACAGAAGTAATTACTACTACAAGTACAATCCGGTTAAGTGGACTATCGAGAGAAAGACTATCAACATAGGGTTCATTCTCCCCGGCCTCCTTTCCTGAAGAAAAAAAAGGAAAAAGCCACAATGTTATCTTGCCGCTTAGTCGCTTCAATTCTCACTATTTTACCTTTTAACAATATCTCACAACAAATTACAATAAGCCTGAGTTTATCCGCCCACTGCAAAAGTACCGTTCAAATGGAACACACAACGACAAACCTTCCAAGGGCCAAGGAACACTTTTCGGTCCACATCCCTCGGCTGTGCACATACTGATTTGTGTTTGATACTCAACATAACGATTTAACCCACGTAAAGTTGCTTCAGTCGCCGAGCTGTCGTTAATTTGCAGGCTCTTTGTGGAGTTGGGGATTGGAACCGACGAATCATTCTGCTTTGTGGTCTTCCAGTAGTCTATGTTGAATCTATTAGGGACGCCATTCCACGTAATCAAAGGTGGCAGCTGTGAACGAGGAAAGTTATTTAATAATTTAGCCTTACGTTTTCACAAAGCTATACGCAATGGGCAAGCCGACGTGCAGGGATATTTGAGCTGAATTGTCAGCTGAAAGTAAGTGCAGTTTGTGCTCCCCTTCTGTTGTACATAATGATTAAATCACTCTTCCCACACGCCTGTATTCAGAACCATATTATCCATATAAACCCTTTAACTCCCATGAGTGACCAAGACAGAATTTCTCCTTACGATATCAATATAATATCAACCAGATAAGGGATGAGAATAAAGAAAAATATCAATTTGGGGATGATTAGTTGATCCAATACTAAATTCTCTGAACTAACATTACAAGAATTGTATGGTTGACAATAAGGATAATTACAAATTTGATCTGGGAGTTACAGGGTTAAACTCACTATTTATCATAAACTCCAATAAAAGAGCATTAGAATCATGGTTAGCTGAGCACTGGCCTCATCCCTTTAACCCCTAAGTGTGATTAAGTGTAGTATGGAGAGTTTGCATACTGATGTTAGAGTGGAAAGGGTTAATCTTTTACCGTTTTTACCGCACGCCTGGTAAAAAACAAGTAAACAAGTATACCTTAATGTATATTTTGCTCTCTGAAAAGAGAGGCACGCATTACCTGCCATACAACTGTAACATCCCGTTCCTCTTCTTGTGTGTTAGTTACTGACCAGTTGCTAAACTGTGGAGCTTGAGTTGGTGCTGAAGGCAATCAATTATAATAAATAAATTTAAAAACAAACAAACAAGCTCACTTTGGGCGAGTTAAGCATTACCAGGTCTAACTAGTCACATCAAAACCTATTCGTTGATTGACAGAATCCATTACCTAGCAAAAACATTTTGCCCTGCTAGCACAATAAACCAATATCTTAATTGAATCCACTTACCATTTATTTACCATTGACAGCCAAAAACTATTACCTACATGGATAATTTGGTTTTTTTAACTGAGTTGATAGTGTAGATTGGCCACTGTAAAGTGTTTAAAGGCTGACGTTTCAGGTGTTAGCCCTTTGTCATTCACTCAAAATGTCAGCTTTGAAACTCTTTACGGTGACCAGTTCACATTATCAACTCAGTTGATAAAACCAGATGACCTTGATATACTCCCCCACAGACACAGTACTGCAGTTTCTTTAGAAATGCTCAGCTTTTATTCTACTTCTCACATGGAGTTTGTTTAGATGGTTATAACCAGCCCTTAATTCTTTAACTCCTAATATCCCATAAGTAATTCTCCTTACTGTCTGCCATACAGTTCTTGTGATGTTACTTAGGAGAATTTGGTAACAGATCAACTTATAATCCCCTAATGTATATTTTTCTTTATTCTCGTCACTAATGTCTGCTTGGTTTTGTATTGATATTGTTAGGGGAAATTCTGTCTCGGTCATTCATGGGAGTTAAAGGGTTAACTGTTTTCTTGTGACTAAACTAGATTTTATTATAGGCCTGCTGCAAAAAGCCTCCTTCAGACTTCCCATAGTAAATTATTTATTTACATAAAAGTATAAGAAGTGAGTATTGCTGCAATCAGGTGATCAAAATAGAACAAGAAAAAAAGTCTTGTTGAGGAAATCAACTGAGATTTTTACAAATACTAGTGGCATGATTAAAGGTTGGAAACAAAATTAATTGCTGAGCTAAGCCCACCTTCCTCAAGAGTTTGGGCAGTAACAGGCCCATCAACCAATCCCCAGCTGCCTCCACAGTTTGACAAGCTACACTGGATATAGAACTTGTATTCTGTGTACGGAGAAAGGTCATCAATGATCCGTGATTCACCCCCTAAGGTTATCTGTACCGACTAAAATTCAACGAAAAGTAGAAAGAAGTTTGAGACTAGTAGTCACTAAGCTTCAAGGGGGAGGAGGAGGAAGTGAGGTCAAGAAAAACAAGAGGTCATAAGGTCAAAGAGGTTGGGAGGAACAACCAGTGTTTCCAGAGGGAGGAGGAAGGGGTATAAAAAAATGTGTAGGAGGTGAACAGATATTCTCTGAGGTAGCAAGTAAAAATCATCACAGAAATTTAAAATACTTTTCATTTTTGCTGTGAGCAAAAAAAAAAAAAAAAAAGGAGTAAAATTTACCTCATTTTTCTTGTCATGTGCTGCAGCATACCAAATTCTATAACACAAGATGTTAGTATATCTTCCCATAAAAGGTGCAGGTTTCCATGAAAGTGACATAGTTCTTTTCCAAACTGCCTTAGCTGTCAGGTTTTGAGGCCTTGTACAGTGAACTTCAACAAATCAACAAGAGACCATAGTTAGGATAATACAACAAAGTTGCAAAGTTGTGATTTAAAAAATATGATCTGACCCAAACATGTTTAACTAGACAATTTTTGCATGCAAATAACCAGTTGAAGGCTATTAAATAGGGATCAGAATTTAATCACTACCATAGGATTGGGGTTCTAACCAATAATTTTTGATAGATAAAACTAATAATAACAAACTTAAGTTATTTATTTAAGTTTCAATACACTATAGTTATATGAGCTAATTAGGGACATTATGAAATAGAAAGGTACATTAATGTACAGTAACATAGAGGCCTTACATCAAAGTAAGAAAAATATATACATAAGTTATATATGAACAAAATAAAAATTTAAATGAAATAAATAACCAACTGTGCCACATTAACCCTTCCACATCCAGGTGTGACCAAAAGGGAATTTAAGCCCTGCAATAACAATACCCTTTCAAGTAGGAAAGTGATGTGAAGAAAGTAAAATAGTAACTAGAGGATATGTATACCATAAACACCATATTCGCACAGCTAAAGTCTCAGAAATTCAATACAAAACAGTGGGGAGAATTGATGTTTACATTTTAGGGGTAAAAGGGTTAATCAGAGTACAACCCTTGCAGCAGTACTAGAAAATATTTTCCTGGAGAAAACTTTGAGAAAAAAAATGGAAATCTCTTACATTTAATTTCTACTCTTGCAGAGTGCAAGGCAAAATAATTCAAGGAAGAAACATGTCACTGCTAGATGCAACTTTGGAAGTGGGAAAACAGGTGGCCATGGCTTGTTGTAAATTGCTATTGGAGCAGTTGTTTGCCATGGTGGGTAGTTTAAAGCCTATTCTTGCTTCATTTACAACTACAATTTTTGGTTTGGTGAGGTGCAACAAAAGTTTGTTGACCATAATTTGGCATTAAAATTGAGTTGTTCTCACCGACTCCATTTCCAGTGGTAGCCTGTTAATCTACTTCTTTTGGAGGGCTTTCATGTTTGACATTTGATCTCACTGTAGTTAGCTTTTATTGCACCTCACTCAACTGATAATCACAATTCACAGTTGTATGCTGCACCTGGCCAAGGTACAACTGGTTGGTCCACTCAGGCTAAAACTCTGGCTGCAATTGAGGATAGCATCTGAAAAGTCTTTTTTCTCAAGGAATTTGTTTAGGTGAATTTATTAAGGTGTTTCCCTTTCTACCATACCTCTTGTTAGTAGGCGGCATATTAATCGCTGGCTTATGAAGACTCCAGATAAATTTTGTAACTCCACAATATAATAAAACATCTTGGGGAAAAGTGACTCTTCAGTCATTCTACATTGTAACTCTTTCTGTAATTGATGCTGTGTTGTGTTCAGTATGCAACCCAATTGATACTGTTCATTTTCTGTGCAACTTGGAAACAGAGGACAATATGATATTCTGTAGACAGCCCAAGATGAGGAATTCCTCTGTCCGAGTGGTCTCCAAATAATATCAACATCCTTCAACCCAATGGCACCTTTACAATATGATGGTATTTTGACATCTGTTAAAACCAAAATAAAAGAATGAATCCCTATCTTTTTATTTAAGTTAACATAAATGATCAACACTAAGAAGAAGTGGTAACATACTAGAAGGAAAATTTTTTGAGCCCCTGTCACATTTTGTAATTACATGAATCATTTCACTCCTCACAACTGCCTCTTTCCATGTGTAACATTCCTGACAGACTACTTAATCAAAACAATGTTCTGCATTTTAAAGCATTTCCCATACTTTTAATTAGGGCCTGTTTACATGAAAGTGGGGGACCCCAGGTAGGTGAGATACCCATCTAGGTGGAGAAACCCACCTGTCCATGTAATCTCTTAATTAATCTTGATCATGTTTTCATGATAGGAGGGGTGACCTGCCAAGGCCGGTTGCCTGGTCTACCAGCTAGGGTAACTCTGTCAGCCAGGATTGCAATTTGCCATGTAACCGCCTCAAGGTTGGTTAACCTGCCCAGCTAGGGCCATTTACAAGCCCACCAAAAACCCCTTCTTAGGATCCTGGGGTTGAAAGTTTGTATGTAAACCCAGGCTCTTTTTTCAACCACAGCTAGGCAGGTTACCTCACCTACCTAGGGTCCCCCACCCAAATATAAACAGGCTCTCACAAGTTAGTAATCACAAGGTTCTTCAGCTGATATTATTGTGCTCCACTACCTTTCAGTTCTACCCTCTTGATATTCTGAATTACTGAGATAATCGTCTGGCATGGGAGTCAGCCTCTTTCATGGGTGATTACAAAAATCTCAGTTTTGCCAGATACCGTGAAATAGGAAATAATGTTGCTGCAAACTAGGAAATGAAATCAGTATACTGTGCAACTGTAAAACAAAGACCTACATGTATCTGGCTGATATTTTTGTTAGCAGCTACTGTGGTAAATTAAAAATGATTGCTGCTGATCAGGTATGACAGCAGACACAGTTTTATAGATTTCATGCTCTCAGTTGAATTCACTCTTAGCTTTTTCGATGAGCTGTACATGTTACGAACAGGTTAACAACATTTCCGTTGAAGCGTGTATGGAACTGAGCTTTTTGAAGAAGAGAAACTCATATTCAGGAACATTTGACAAATATTTGCCCAAAGGGCGGCTGTACTGCACCTCCTGTGGCTGGACAAACGAAAAAACGTAGTGAATCAACTCGTCATAAATAGCTCTAATCAGCTTTTCCTCTCACCTCAAGATAAAATCTTTGGAGTAACTGCAGAATACCCTGCCACTTTAGTCCACCTCATTTACATGTGTCGTGAGGCTTTCAAGAACGAGGCATAACACAATAGACGCTTTTCTTATCCACTGACATGTAAATGAGTGGCAGGGTATTCTGCAAATTAGCCAAATCTTTAAAAAAAGTCCCAAGTTTCTATTCCTTTCCGAGATAGTTTGTTGTAATTTGCATGAGTTCGATCGCCTCACACCTGCCGCCATATTTAAAAGAGTGACATTTATTTTATTGTCCTAAGCCGCTGGCCGAGTAAAGGTCCTCGATTTTGAGTCTCAAAGGAACCGATATCTCAAAGACTATTGAAATAAATTCTATAAATTTGACAAATAATTTAGCTGGTAAATTTCGTAAAATCGTGAATTTCCATTTTTTTTATTCTTGGGCATGAGAACTACTTTTCTTTTCGAAGTATTTTTATTTAGCTTTGAGTAAGAGCGAGATAATTGAGTGCTTCAGATGAATTGAAATCGAAATTCGTTCAATGCGTTTCAAAATATTATTTTCAGGTTTCATCTAGATCGCTTCCAACGCTAGGTAAGGTATCTGTGCCGGAAAATTAACATTTTTCGAAGATTTATCATCCAATATAAATTAAAATGAGTCATGCAAGAACAAATATTTAAGGTTGTTATTTCCCATAAATTCCCCGCGGATAAAGTTACCTTATTTTTGGAATATGCATTCAAGACTATTAAATGCGCGTGTGCTGCAAGGCAACTGGCGTTTTCTCTTTACCGTTCCAAATTCGTAATTACGCGATACCTTTTTTTGTTTTGTGAATTGAGACAAATAAGGACTCGTAAGCGCGTTTTAAATTTAAAAAAATCACCGCTTGATAACTAGGTGTACCTGTGTTAGGCGTAGATTTACATTAACAGATCTCGCAGTCTTTCACGTAACAAAACTGAACTGATTGAGTATGAAGCAGACAAGTTGCGCATTTTTAACTTTGGTCACTTCGTCAATTGCATCATCGAGGAAATTGAATCGTGTACTGTTGCCAGTGTTGTTAACAATCAAATAGAATTCATGGGTTCTTACAGGTTTGCTACCACGCGCTCGGGTCACACTCCGGCGAAAAACTAAAAATATGTGCGTATGTGATTCTTACCTGTGGGTTTTGTTTCCTTTACGATGTGAAGCACGAGAAATATGAAGGAAAATATATAGGAAAACACTACTACCGTCGCCGCCATCTCTTGTGGCCTGGCGGTTGAATGAATGCATGTCTTACGTGTTTATTTCATCAGTTTTTTTATTTTCTATTAGGGGGATTTTTCCCCAGCTTTTCGCGCGTCACAGGTATAATTTACAATCTTCCATGGAAACCTAAGAACGCTTCTTTTGTATTTCAGGATAAAAATAAATGATTCTTGCATTAAAAATTTAATTAATTGTCGGCTGGAGCCCCTTTGGAGCAACTAAAATATGTCAAAACACTGAGCGCACGTGTTAAGAAAAAGACCATACTGTTTGTCCCCTAGTGTGACCAAATAATTGATATTTGCATAATTTTAAGCGTCTCTAAAATGACAGCGAGCAAAAACACCAAACAAATTCAGCCTCAGTTAGGCTTTTACACTTCACCCTAAACAGTATTCGTGGTGAAAATTAGTCTGAAAAGGGAACTATTTTATGTCGCGCTATTCTGCCGTGTCTCTGTAAAGAGTCCACCTGTTTGATTCGATTCAAAACGAATATGCTTTTATCAAAAATACAGTACACCGCTTTGCTCTTGACGTTCAAATTTGTTCAGATACGGATTGAAAACTTGTCAATGTCGTTCAAACTTGTTCAGACCCTTTGTCTTTGGGAACTGAAATTGCATTTTTTAACCTAATTTTCAAATTCTCTGGACGCAAAACGGGTCTCATAGCGTGATTAAAATGACGGAGTTTATCAACTAAACGTCTGAATGGACTACGTAGCCCCGAAAAACGATTGCTTATGCTTACATACGAAGTTAAAATTTAAGTCAGGCACGCTCAAAAGATTAAAATGATGAAGAAGGAAATTCATCATTTGCCGACCAAATGAGAAATGGAACTCACCAGCACAGGTAATTTCCAACCCTCCAAGCCCCACCCTCCCCCCCCCCCCCCTCTATCCGTAGCAGCTGCCTGTCTCCCGCGAAACGGTTTATTTCCCACCCATTGTCTTGCATTGTTCGAACATCGTCTAGTTAGTTTGGTCACCCGCTTGCTTTGCATGGCTAAGCTAAAACAAGGGATGCAAATAAGGGATACAAATACGCCACTTGTATCATTGATACATGTGGTGTATCAATATTTCAAATATCAGTTTCCGACACGCTTTCGTTGTCGTTATTCCTGGAATGTTTTGGCGAGATTTAACGAAAATCGGTCAAATTAATATACCCTATAAATTTTCTCAAAGAGGTTGTATTCCTCCCAAAATCAATGCGAGATTTTAGCTCATAAAGGATCGCAAACAACTCGCGCCACGCCAGGAGATTATCCCGCCTCCTGAAACTGCAAACTAATGGAACAACGGCACCTCCTAGCGTCAATGACGATGGGTCATGATTTCCCGGGAAAATTAACCCATTGCAGACACGTTTTGTTTTTTCTATCTCGATCACTCAGTGGAGCGTTGAGGAGGACGAAACAGTAACGAGCAAAGTTGCCAAATGCAAAGGAAAAACCCGCGGTAAAAATGGAAAAACCGGAAAATCTGCTGATGTGAAGACAACGAATCGACAGACAGCTTTCAAAATTACGATTCGAGGTGATTGTTTATGTTTTTGTATCAAGGCGGGTACTTGCATAAAAAAAAGGAAAACGGTTTGACGGCGACTTCTTTGTTAGAAATCAGGACGCCAGAGTGGAGCTCCGTCAGTACTAGCCGCTTTCGCGAAAGAACTTTCGGTTTTGAGCGTTATCCATTCGTCAGAGAAAAATAATGTACATAGCAAAATAAAAATTTAATGAAATAAATAACCAACTGTACCACATTATTATGTTTTGCTCTGACCAATGGATAACGCTCAAAACGTCAGCTTTTTAAACTTTTTACCGTGGCCAATTTACATAATCAACTCAGCTGATATTGCTAAATTACCCTGTCTAAGAAGTAGCCTGCTATTCGCGTGCCTCTTTGTGAATAATGAGTAAGTTACGCCATGTATATATAAAAGCAAAAAGGATGGCTTGAAATGAAACTAGGTCAGTAATTTGTTCATCAGAAAAAAGGAAAAATAAATAAGTAATGACTGAGTTTGCCATTCTCAAAGATAAACTGACCATGTCCCGGTGCTGCTCTCTTTATTCTCAGCTTCCAAATAAATTATCACCTGTACTGGGTGCTATAGCCTGCATGGTACCCATCGTCTGGAAAACTCGGGGCGATCCGAATAATCATTTGGAAACGAGGTAGGCCATATGCTTTGCATGTAGATGGAAAAGTGGGTTTAAAGTGCGGGTCTCTATCCTTGAATTGTAACGCTTTCTTAGGAAAGGAGGGGCGTTGTGTGAGGTCCCAAAGAGCGGCTGCAGTGTCAAACTCCTTCTCAGTCTCTCTTCTACCCGTCTCCTGCTCTCAGGGGCAGAACCTTGGGAACAAGGTTGATTGGCCGTCCGGCTGGTGCACTAACTTACAAGGTACAGAATTTTCAGTCATTAAGATCACAGTGCAATGAAGGAAAAGACATGTTTCATTTAATCCCGACGTCGTGCTTTAAAAAATTATTTAGGATAATTTTGTATAAAACTGTATGCACCAGCTCTTAGTTAAAACCTTTAATTCTCCAATAAATATGTTTCGTTGTATGCTGCACAGTGTTTATTACATAAACTGTTTTGTTGTATCGGCTACGAAGGGAAACAAAACAGATTGATTATTAACGTAAAAATAAACCCTGACTAATTTTTTGCGATCTCAAAAATAAGCGCTCGGTGCCATAATCAGCAATAATGGAGATGAAAGAGATAAGCGGTTTTTAGAGGTTGCCGAACTGAGAACGGTAACGAAAAGTGAGAAGCTCTTCATAATAGTGGGCATCAATCTAGAACTGGATAGACAGTAAAAAAAATTGGTTTAGTGTACCAGCTGCCCAATTCAAAAGCTCCTAAACGACCAGATTACCAGTAATATTCAATTACAAGCTAGACTCGCAGAAAAAGCGCGTGGGAACAGACTTAGTGATAAGTGAACTCATATAAGGTTCCATACTACCGCTTCTTATTTATGAATTTCTTAGGTGGTGTAGATTCCCTGCGTTGAGCGGAAGTTTACTTCAGAGGCTCCGTGGAAGTGTGAGTGAGATAGGACTGGAAATGAAGCGCTCTATACTCTATCAAACTTCACTAGAACTTTAAACATCATCTGTGTCGTGCTCTGACCTCATCAAAGTAATCGGCGCAGGCTTAGAGGTTTTAATTTGTACGTACTCATTCTTGTCACCTATGAGCAGAGGCGAAATTGTTGTCATAAACGTGGCTTTCCTCTCTATTTTCAGGTCCAGCATCGCTTTCACACGAAATTAAACGAGGAGGCTAGGATCGATGCAAAATGACAATGTGTTAGATCATGCAATAACATTTCGATGTAAGAGCTCGCGATTTAAATCGTTATCCCAGCTGGGTGAGAAATGCAATAACCACTGACAATCACCTAGAAGTGTTTCGTAGCTTTGAAGAAACTACTTGTGGGTAATTCTTAAGTTGTGGTGCGGGGTGTCTTTAGTGTCTTTTCAATCTAAAATATTCATGACTTTATTAGCCATGAGTGCCACCCACGACGCTTTGAAATCTGATGAGAAAGCGAAAATGTTTGCCTATACACAATTTCTCCCCTAATATGTATGCTTATCAAATTTGTGGTTAGGAAATTGGACCACACAGTACAAAGAAGACCTGGAGCTCACGAACCCAGTGAACGCACCAGGTCTAACCAAGAACATTTACCATTAACACACCAGATTAATAGTTATGAGTCTATTCAGTTTCATGTCGATACACCCAGAACAGCATTCACCTCAAGGGACAAGTGCGCCGAGGCAAGGAAGCGGAGAAGAAATTCCACGTCAAGTTGTTTCCACTCCTGAACTGGAGTATATGTAATATAATGGAGACCCGATTAGGTATGTCTCGTTTATACACAACTTTGAGCCTGTTTTGATCAATGAATTGGGAGAAGACCTTGAGTTTTAGTCCATCAAATAAAGGAAGGAGAAGGCAGACAAGGAGAAAGGTAAAGGTGAGATGAACGTGATCGACTTCCTCACAAAATTTCATCACTATCCACTGGTGTACAGGTGCGTCATGACACTCAGAGTGGTCAACACAGCGGTCACACGGACTGAATGGTACTGGGCAGGGTTGTCCGGTCTGTTCCAACCAATATGGAGTATTAAGATGTAGCAGATTTACAGATTTAACCAACCAAGACAAAATTAAGATAGTACAGGAACATAGCCTTTGTATCAAGTGTCTTGATGGTGGCCACCATGCGAGAATATACCCCAGAAAAACCCTCAAATACCAGAAGGAAGGGCGCAATAAGGAACATCAAATAACTGCTACATCCTCCTCCCTACGAATCCTCGTAGTTGTGGTGCAAACCAGAGTCAGCTTAATCAGGAAGGCCAGAAATTGAACAAAACTGATGTTTGGTGCAACAAACAATTAAGAGGGAGTTACTGTAACTGCTGCAACTGGAGCTGGTGAGCGAGTTTGCTGAAGGGTTGTTCCCCTTAAAGACCAATTGAAAGGAAGTGATCTACCATCAGTCGAAACTAGACGTACAAAGAGGCAAGCCCTGTATTTGGCTGATTTGTTCTGGCATAGATGGACGAGAGCGTACATGCCAACATTATAAGAAAAGAAGAACGAGTCCTTTCCTTGAGGCAAGTAGCCTCTTGGACGAATTGTAGAGATTATTCCTAGTCGAAATGGATTAGTGTCCTCAGTGAGAGTACAGACCAGTTGCACTGAGGCGACGCATGCCAAACGACAGTGTAAGGGAGAACGTGAATAGGGCAAGCAACATTATAGTTATGTTTGCAGGAGATAGACTAAGTGGACGGATTAATCGATCAGTTTTAATGCGTTAGCGTAAATTGTAGAGTAAGACTAAACCGGAGATCATGCCTTTTAACATTTGAAAACTTTGCGAACAGTTGCTTGAGACATTATGGAACTTTATAAATATATTTCAGTTATATTTGGTAACCTCTGTACTTTGCGTGTAAATGTGACTGTTGTTTAAATTCTCATTCAGGGGTCGGTGTGTATACCGTTTCGTTTCGTTTCCAGTTCACAAGACATTCCCTAGGAAGTCGCAGTTTGAAGTCATTGGAGAGTTTTAGATCCACGTTCGTTTCTGAATTGGTGTGACCGCAAACGTCTAGAGTCACGTGACCAGACTCCGGCAATCACTTTCGCCGTTTGCCGTCCACGTTTGAACATCGGGCAAGGCAGTTTCAGGTATGTGGACTCCCTCGACGCTTTTTTTCCTCCTGTTCGAATTTTCTCCTATAAACATATGCGAGGTGAAGTCTTTTTTTTATTACAAACCAAGGTTATACAAGAAGCGACACGTAAACAATTCATTTCGTCGCCAGGCAACTAGGACGACTAGAGGACTAGCAGTCGAAACATCACGATCGGTGCAATTTCCAGCCTAACTCTACATTGGCAAGTAAAGATTAAACATTCATTTATCTACAAAACCACGACGAACTACAACATTTTCCATAACTGTTAAGTTTCTGTTTGTGAACTTTGTCAACGAACCCCTTAGGCAATGAATCATTGTTTGAAAATCAGCTACTTTACAGACCGGCAAAATTACATCGAACAGTGACATTCATTAGACTTAACTGCATTTAATAATTCCATGATTAAAAAGTCGGCTAATATTCACAATTCAGTTGACACAATCAAAGTGGAAAACTCAAAACTATGTTTTTAAAATTCCTCTTCTTTCCGCATGAGGTACTGGACTCTTGAGTATTTAAAGCAGCCCTGTTACATTTCTTGGAAATCTAATCCTTGTCTCATTTCTATATCGCGAAAATAATTTGGAATATCAAATAAGAACCGACTAGTTTGGTTTTAAATAACTTGAAGTCTAAGCTTTTGAGACGGACAGGCAAATCCAATGAAGTGGGGCGTCAAAGACAGGACAGATTTCTTTGGTAATTCAATAGCGGAAAGCTTGAGTTCACCTTCTAAACCAGAACTAACTAAAAAGCAAAAATTAAAACTGTACACTTCCCCTTTACATATTTTAAAAACATTTTTCTAAGTGCTCCAAATGGATACCAATTCGAAGTCATTGTCACTAAACTTTGTTCTTCTCAGTTTTTTCTCTGATACTCGAGAGTCTTTGGATAATTTGTTTCAGGCATTCACTTCTTAGAAATGCCTCTCTCTCTCCTCGTCTCTCTCTTAGCGTATTTTTCAACGCGTATTGCTCAATTTATAGTGAAAATATCGTCAAATATTAGAGCAGAATAACATTCAGGATACACGTGCGAATAAGCACTGTTGAGAATCGAAATCAATCTTTCTTCTCCTCAATTTTAAGCTT
The DNA here is from genome assembly GCF_964200805.1 of Pocillopora damicornis. Classification (NCBI taxonomy): domain Eukaryota; kingdom Metazoa; phylum Cnidaria; class Anthozoa; order Scleractinia; family Pocilloporidae; genus Pocillopora; species Pocillopora damicornis. The sequence goes on from NC_142671.1 coordinate 7,842,906, forward strand.
CTATAAGGAGGGAGAAACACGAATTGATAGTAAATCTGAGCAAGATTATCCAAGTGAACACATCAGTAGAATTTAAATGACGAAGCATTAAAAAAACCTAAAATACAATGAATTTGAACATAAAAGAGGAATTTTTATACCGTTCCTTCTAGAACCTTAAATAAGCATATAAGTAAAACAAGTTCTCTTAAAAAAGATTGTTGGATTTTAAAACACGTTATAAAACGCTGCGACAATCGTAGCCGAAAGCGGTAAAGATAACGTCTTTTGTGACAAATTTCCATTCAGTAGGGGGGGGGGGGGGAAGGAAAGTAAAGATTTCTTGCGCCAAAATGGCGGACTGACGAAGTTGCAGTTGATGGTAAGTCGTCGAATACACAAGCGAAGGTAACTTTTTTAGAGGATGAGACAGAGAGAAATTAATCTCGCTGTGGAGTGAAGAAGTCCTGTTCAATAGCCGACACTAGAATATTTTAAGGAGTTGTTCAATTGTACACGATTTTGGTATGTCGTAAGAGGAAATGTCGTGCGCGTGTAAATGGTCCTAAGAAGTGTCGTAGGCCTGTTACAAGCTTGTCAACCGCGACAAAGTTGCACCATGTAAATTGTCCGTTACTAAAACACGACAATTTGAATCACCACCATCTTGGATTATCAATTCAGGATCCGTGAGGTCTCCATGGGAATGTATACGGTCGTAGTAAGTATTTCCCGAGGTTGAAGCTGCATTTTCTAAATCCTCATACAGCGGTTCCTAAATAGGAAGAGATCGTTGTGAGAAAAATCTCAAAGTTACAAAAAAACCTGCACTAGAGCTTAACAATAATCACTAGAATTTTACAACTAACATCAAAACTTTGCGCCCACTGCACCATGGCCTGCAATAGAAACGCCTCTAAAGTTAAAGAACGGTTTTTGAGGAGTTTTATAACTAACCAACTTCAAACCTCAAGCCTAGTGACGGGTGAATTAAGGAAACAGAAGAAAAAAGAAGACGCACTACATTCCTTACCAACTGTATTCTTTGCCGCAATGGTGGTTGTTGTCGCCTACAAAAAGAAGGAGCTTACGGAAAGGAAAGCATATCCAGTCAACAATTCCTCTAGATTACAAATTGTAGTTAATGTCTCAGAGCGAAAACCATCTTTGGATTGGTCCTGGTCTCCGTTAGATAACAAGATTCTTTTCAACTCACAAATTTCATGGTTTTTCTCCTATGGAACGAAACAGTTAAGGTATCTCCTTAAAAATACAAGAAAAATAATAAAAGTACTAATAAAAACAATCAAAAAGACTTACCTAACTCTATAATTCCTGTACAAGTAAATCGCCGCCATAACGACGCCCAATAAAAGCACAGAAGTAATTACTACTACAGGTACAATCCAGATAAGTGGACTATCGAGAGAAAGACTATCAACATAGGGTTCATTCTCCCCGGCCTCCTCGCCTGAAGAAAAAAAAGAAAAAGCCACAATGTTATCTTGCCGCTTAGTCGCTTCAATTCTCACTATTTTACTTCTTAACAATATCCACAACAAATTACAATATGCCTGAGTTTATCCGCCCACTGCAAAAGTACCTTTCAAATGGAACACACAACGACAAACCTTCCAAGGGCCAAGGAACACTTTTCGGTCCACATCCCTCGGCTGTGCACATACTGATTTGTGTTTGATACTCAACATAACGATTTAACCCACGTAAAGTTGCTTCAGTCGCCGAGCTGTCGTTAATTTGCAGGCTCTTTGTGGAGTTGGGGATTGGAACCGACGAATCATTCTGCTTTGTGGTCTTCCAGTAGTCTATGTTGAATCTATTAGGGACGCCATTCCACGTAATCAAAGGTGGCAGCTATGAACGAGGAAAGTTATTTGATAATTTAGCCTTACGTTTTTACAAAGCTATATGCAATGGGCGAGCCGACGTGCAGGGATATTTGAGCTGAATTGTCAGCTGAAAGTAAGTGCAGTTTGTGTTCCCCTTCTGTTGTACATAATGATTAAATCATTCTTCCCACACGCCTGTATTCAGAACCATATTATCCATATAAACCCTTTAACTCCCATGAGTGACCAAGACAGAATTTCTCCTTACGATATCAATATAATATCAACCAGATAAGGGATGAGAATAAAGAAAAATATCAATTTGGGGATGATTAGTTGATCCAATACTAAATTCTCTGAACTAACATTATAAGAATTGTATGGTTGACAGTAAGGATAATTACAAATTTGATCTGGGAGTTACAGGGTTAAATTCACCATTTATCATAAACTCCAATAAAAGAGCGTTAGACTCACGGTTAGGTGAGCGCTGGCCTTATCCCTTTAACCCCTAAGTGTGATTAGCACCTATTTTCTCCTTCCAATATCATCCCCGAATCGCACATTTAGGTAACAAGAATAAAGGAAATAATCATGAACAAATTCTCCTTGTCAGCACCTTAGGAAATGTATAGAGCGTAGTATGGAGAGTTTGCATACTGATGTTAGAGTGGAAAGGGTTAATCTTTTACCGTTTTTACCACACGCCTGGTAAAAAACAAGTGAACAAGTATACCTTAATGTATATTTTGCTCTCTAAAAAGAGAGGCACGCATTACCTGCCATACAACTGTAACATCCCGTTCCTCTTCTTCTGTGTTAGTTACTGACCAGTTGCTAAACTGTGGAGCTTGAGTTGGTGCTGAAGGCAATCAATTAAAATAATAAATTTAAAAACAAACAAACAAGCTCACTTTGGTCGAGTTAAGCATTACCAGGTCTAACTAGTCACATCAAAACCTATTCGTTGATTGACAGAATTCCATTACCTAGCTAAAAATATACATGAAAAAATTACTCAGTTCTGATTGGTTAAGAGAAATGCAGTTTTCAGGTAATTCAGTGTAGAAGAGAGTTAATTCAGTGCAGAAGAGGGTTAATTCAGTGCGAAGAAAGTAACAAATCAGACATTCTAATTGGTCAATAATCAAAGAAACTCACACATAGCCAATCAAATGCGAGCCTTGGATGTCGCAACAAAATTTGAACATTTGCGAGCGAAACAATGGCCGGGGTTTTAAGTAGGTTTTCTTTCGCCACCGCAGCTGAAAAACCGCTCAAACAACGAAAACACTGTAAAAAGCACTGCTTTTTGGTTGTCGGTTTAGAAAAAGTGGAGTTTAGAGAAGGGAATTGCCAAGGAAATCGAAAATTACGAGCCGACCCAGCTTAACACTTTGCTCGAGTGATCCAACGCCGAAATTAAAAACAAACATGGTTAAACCTCGAAAACGACGATTCCATTTCATCGAAAGTGATTCAGGACACAGACTGAACAATTCCTTGAACTGTTTAGCCGGACTTTGAACTTTTTTGCGCCTTAAAGATGTGAAGATATCATTGCATACTATTGTTATGATCGTACGAAGTTGTTTCGACCGAACGCACGGTTTGAATAAATTATTTTTGCATTTGATGCGCGCGCTTTGCTTATGCTTAATTATGATAAGCCATCTCGTATTTTTCCATGTATATTATTAACATGTAATCACACGATTTTTCTCGTGCAACTTGGAATAAATAAGCACTTTTAATTTTTTTTTGTTAGTCTTTAAAAAAATTTACTCGTGCTTATTTGTTCCAAATTGCACTCGAAATCATGTGATTAACTATACAAAAACATTTTACCCTGCTAGCACAATAAACCAATATCTTAATTGAATCCACTTTGAACAGCACATTAACTTGAAACTCCTGACTAATTGAGCCAGCTAGTTCTGACCTAAGGTATTGGTGACTATGTTAGAATTAGGGTCCTGAGTGTCTACACAGGCACCTTATTATCCCAACATTTCTAAATTTACATTTCCTGGACTGATCACTGTTGCAATTTAGATATTTTCGTACATTTCAGCCTTTGTTTTAAGCAAAACCAGATTCAAAACAAGATCTTTAAAACTGCTAGACATTTAATCATTTACCGTTGACAGTCAAAAACTGTTACCTACATGGATAGTTTGGTTTTGTTAACTGAGTTGATAATGTAAATCGGCCACTGTAAAGTGTTTAAAGACTAACGTTTCAAGCATTAGCCCTTTGTTATTCGCTCAAAATGTCAGCTTTGAAACTCTTTACGGTGGCCAATTTACATTATCAACTCCGTTGATAATACCAAATTACCTTGATATACTCCCCCACTGACACAGCACTGCAGTTTCTTTAGAAATGTACCACCTTTATTCTATTGCTCACAAGGAGTTTGTTTCGATGGCTATAACCAACCTTTAACCCTTAACTCCCAAGATCTCATTAGTAATTCTCCTTACTGTCTCCCATACAGTTCTTGTGATGTTAGTTTGGAGAATTTGGTATTGGATCAACTTATAATCCCCTTACTGATATTTTTCTTTATTCTCATCACTTGTCTGCTTGGTTTTGTATTGATATTGAAAGGAGAAATTCTGTCTTAGTCACTTCTGGGAGTTAAAGGGTTAACTATTTTCTTGTGACTAAACTAGATTTTATTATAGGCCTGCTGCAAAAAGCCTCCTTTGGACTTCCCATAGTAAACTATTTATTTACATAAAAGTATAAGAAGTGAGTATTGCTGCAATCAGGTGACCAAAATAGAACAAGAAAAAAAGTCTTGTTGAGGAAATCAACTAAGATTTTTACAAATACTAGTGACATGATTAAACATTGGAAACAAAATTAATTGCTGAGCTAAGCCCACCTTCCTCAAGAGTTTGGGCAGTAAGAGGTCCATCAACCAATCCCCAACCGCCTTTACAGCTTGGCAAGCTACACTGGATATAAAACTTGTATATTGTGTACGGAGAAAGGTCATCAATGATCCGTGATTCACCCCTTAAGGTTATCTGTACCGACTAAAATTCAACAAAAAGTAGAGAGAAGTTTGAGACTAGTGGTCACTAAGCTCCAAGGAGGAGGAGGATGAAGTGAGGTCATGAAAAACGAGAGGTCATAAGGTCAAAGAAGTTTGGAGGAACAACCATTGTTTCCAGAGGGAGGAGGAAGGGGTATAAACCCCAGACCCTGCAGACTATAAAGCAGCCACTGTAAAAATAAATGTAGGAAAAAAAAAAGAGAAGTAAAATTTACCTCATTTTTTTTGTCATTTGCAGCCGCATACCAAATTTTATAACACAAGTAGTCAGTATATCTTCCCATAAAAGGTCCAGGTTTCCATGAAAGTGACACAGTTCTTTTCCTAACTGCTTTGGCTGTCAGGTTTTGAGGCCTTGTACAGTGAACTTCAACAAATCAATGAGAGGCCACAGTTAGGATAATAAAACAAAGTTACAAAGTTGTGATTTAAAAAATATGATCTGACCCAAAATATGTTTAACTAGGCAATTTTTGCATGCAAATAACCAGTTGAAGGCTATTAAATAGGGATCAGAATATAATCACTACCATAGAATTGGGGCTCCAACCAATAATTTTTGATAGACCAATTATAATAAACCTAATAATTACAAACTTTAGTTATTTATATTTAAGTTTCAATACACTATAGTTATATGAGCTATTTGGGGACAAATTATGAAATAGAACAGTACATATGTACAGTAATATAGAGGCCTTACATCAAAGTAAGAAAAATATATACATAAGTTATATATAAACAAAATAAAAATTAAAATGAAATAAATAACCAACTATGCCACATTAACCCTTCCACACCCAGGTGTGACCAAAAGGGAATTTAAGCCCTGCAATAACAATACCCTTTCAAGTGGGAAAATGATGAGAAGAAAGTAAAATAGTAACTAGAGGATATGTATACCATAAACACCATATTCTCACAGCTAGAGTATCAGAAATTCAATACAAAACAGTGGGGAGAATTTATAGTTACATTTTAGGGGTAAATGGGTTAATCAGGGTACAACCCTTGCAGCAGGACTAGAGAATATTCTCACAGAGAAAAATTTGAAAAAAAAAAATGGAAACCTCTTACATTTAATTTCTACTCTTGAATATAAATTAGAATCAGTCCTTCCCTCTGAGAGAAATGCACCGTGCAAGACAAAATAAATCAAGGAAGAAATATTTCATGGCTGGATCCAACTATGGAAGTGGGCAAAGAGGTGGCCATGGCTTGTTATAAATTGCTTTTGGAGCAGTTGTTGGTCATGGTGGGTAGTTTAAAGCCTATTCTTGCTTCATTTACAACTACAATTTTTGGTTTGGTGAGGTGCAACAGAAGTTTGTTGACCACAATTTGGCATTAAAATTGAGTTGTTCTCACAGACTTTATTTCCAGTGGTAGCCTGTCGCTCTACTCCTTTTGGAGGGCTTTCATGTTTGACATTTGATCTCACTGTAGTTAGCTTTTATTGCACCTCACTCAACTGATAACCACAATTCACAGTTGTATGCTGCACCTGGCCAAGGTACAACTGGTTGGTCCACTCAGGCTAAAACTCTGGCCACAATTGAGGATAGCATCTGAAACATCTTTTTTCTCAAGGAATTTGTTTAGGTGAATTTATTAAGGTGTTTCCCTTCCTACCATACCTCTTGTTAGTAGGCGGCATGTTAATCGCTGGCTTACGAAGACTCCAGATAAATTTTGTAACTCCACATTAAAATAAAATTTATCAGGGAAAAGTGACTCTTTTGTCATTCTACATTGTAACTCTTTCTGTAATTGATGCTGTGTTGTGTTCAGTATGCAACCCAATTGATACTGTTCATTTTGTGTGCAACTTGTAAACGGAGGACAATATGATATCCTGTAGATAGCCCAAGATGAAGAATTCCTCTGTGCAAGCGGTATCCAAATAATATCAACATCCTTCAACCCAAAGGCACTTTTACAATACGATCGTATTTTGATGTCTGTTAAAATCAAAAGAAAAGAATGAATCCCTATCTTTTTATTTAGGTTAACATAAATGATCAGCACTTAGAAAAAGTGGTAACATACTAGAAGACAAACCTTCAACTGAAGAGCAAAGGAAAATTTCTTAAGCCCCTGTCACATTTGCAATTACATGAATCATTTCTCTCCTCACAGCTGCTGCTTTCCTTATGTAACATTCCTGACAGACTACTTAATCAAAACAATGGATCACCATTGAAAAGACCAGACAATCTCTCTACAAAATAAGTATATACCACACAAATGTAGCATTGTTTTGCATTTTAAAGCATTTCCCCTCCTTTTAATTAGGGCCTGTTTACATGAAAGTGGGGGAACCCCAGGTAGTTGAGATACCCATCTAGGTGGAGAAACCCACCTGTCCATCTAATCTCTTATTTAATCTTGATCATGTTTTCATGATAGAAGGGGTGACCTGCCAAGGCCAGTTGCTTGGTCTGCCAGCTATTCACCAGGTAATCACCTCAAGGTTGGTTAACCTGCCCAGCTGGGGTCTTGTTCACGTTAAATTATTTACAAGCCCACCAAAAACCCCATCTTAGGATCCTGGGGTTGAAAGTTTGTATGTAAACCCAGGCTCTTTTTTTAACCACAGCTAGGCAGGTTACCTCACCTACCTGGGGTCCCCCACCCATATATAAACAGGCCCTCACTATTTAATAATCACAAGGTTCTCCAGCTGATATTATTGTGCTTCACTACCTTTCAGTTCTACCCTCTTGATATTCTGAATTACAGAGGTAATCACCTGACATGGGAGTCAGCCTCTTTCATGGGTGATATGACAGTTTTGCCAGATACCATGAAATAGGAAATAATGTTGCTGCAAACTAGGAAATGAATTCTGTGCAACTGTATAACAAAGACCTACATGTATCTGGCTGATATTTTTCTCAGCAGCTACCGTGGTAAATTAAAAATGATTGCTACTGATCAGGTATGACAGCAGACACAGTTTCATAGATTTCATGCTCTCCGTCGAATTCACTCTTAGGCTTTTTTGATGAACTGTGCATGTTACGAACAGGTTAACAACATTTCCGATGAGGCGTGTATGGAACAGAGCCTTTTGAAGAAGAGAAATTCATATTCAGGAATATTTTGATGAACTGTGCATGTTACGAACAGGTTGACAACATTTCGTTGAAGTGTCTATTGAACTGAGCTTTTTGAAGAAGAGAAATTCATATTCAGGAACATTTGACAAATATTTTCCCAAAGGGCAAAGTCAAAGGGCGGTTGTATTGCACCTCCTGTGGCTTGATAAACGAAAAACGTAGTGAAATCAACTCGTCATAAATAGCTCTAATCAGCTTTTCCTCTCACCTCAAGATAAAATCTTTGGATTAACTGCAGAATACCCTGCCACTTTGGTCCACCTCATTTACATGTGTCGTGAGGCTTTCAAGAACGAGGCATAACACAATAGACGCTTTTCTTATCCAAGGACATGTAAATGAGTGGCAGGGTATTCTGAAAATTGGCCAAATCTTTAAAAAAAATCCCACATTGCTACTCCTTTCTGTGATGGCTGGTGGCAATTTGCATGAGTTCGTTCGCCACATACCTGCCGCCATAATTAATAGAGTGACATTTACTTTATTGTCCTAAGCCGCTGGCCAAGTAAATGTCATCGATTTTGAGTCTCAGAGGTTTCTCAAATTAACAATTGGTTCATATGTCAGCGTGCGTTCATCAAGATATGAAACACGCGGGAAGTTTGGAGGACACGAAAGATGAATTTTTTTTCTTCAATGAAGCATACTCGCGCAATTGAATTTGATTAGACAAATTTACTAGCTCTGTTATAAAGACCATTGAAATACTGAAATTCCTCAATTAGACAAATAATTTAGCTGGTAAATTTCGTAAAATTGTAAATTTCCCCTTTTTTATTCTTGGGCATGAGAACTACTTTTCTTTTTTATGTAGTTTTATTTAGCTTTGAGTAAGAGCGAGATAATTGAGTGCTTCAGATGAATTGAAATCGTCCAATTATTACAAAATAATTATAAAGAGTCTATTGCTCGTTGCCTAGCAACAAGTTTTTGTTTGACCCCCAACCAATAATATGGCCGCTATAAACCGTGGAAGCGTCTGTTCATTCAATACGTTTCAAAATATTATTTTCAGGCTACATCTAGATCGCTGTCAACGCTTCGTAAGGTATCTGAGCCGGGAAATTAACATTTTTCAAAGATTTATCATCCAATATAAATTAAAATGAGTCAGGCAAGAACATTTATTAAAGGGTTGTTATTTCCCATAAATTCTCCGCGGATCAACTTACCCTTATTTTTGGAATATGCATTCAGACATTTAAATGCGCGTGTGCTACTCGGTAACTGGCGCTTTCTCTTTACCGCTTCAAATTCGCAATTACCCGATTATTTTTTTTTTTGTTTTGTGAATTGTGACAAATAACGACTCGTAAGCACGTTTTAAAATTAAAAAAAATCGCCGAGTCAGAACTAGGTGTACCTGTGTAGGGCGTAGATTTACATTGACAGATCTCGGTTTGGTCACTTCGTCACTTGCATCATCGAGGAAATCGAAACGTGTACTGTTGCCAGTGTTGTTAACAATCAAATAGAATTCATGGGTTCTTACAGATTTGTTACCACGCGCTCGGGTCACACTCAGGCGAAAAAATAAAAATATGTGCGTGGGTGACTCTTACCTGTGGGTTTTGTTTCCGCTACGATGTGAAGCACAAGCAAAATAGAGGAAAATATATAGAAAAACACTGCTACCATCGCTTCCACCTCTTGCGTCCTGGCGGTTGAATGAAAGCAAATCCCATGTGTTTATTTTAACATCTTTTATTCGCTATAACAGCACATACGATATTTGTTCGGGGGATTTTCCCCCAGCTTTTCGCGCGGTCAAAAGTATAATTTACAACTACATCAATCTTCCATGGAAACTTAAGAACGCTTCTTTTGTACTTCAGGATGAAAACAAATGAGTCTTGTGTCAGAAATTTAATTGATTGTCAGCTTGAACCCCTTTGGAGCCGGAGAAATTAGAGATTTGAATATTCAGAACACAAAGTGCACGTGTTAAAAAAAGAGCACACTGTTTGTCTTCTAGGGTGACCATTATTTGTATAATTTTAAACGTCTCTAAAAATGACAGCGAGTAAAAACACCAAACAAATTCAGCCTCAGTTAGGCTGTTACACTTCGCCCTGAACAGTATTCGTGGTGAAAATTAGTTTGAAAAGGGAACTATTTTATGTCGCGCTATTCTGCCGTGTCTCGGTAACGCGTCCACCTGTTTGAGTAACATCTTGAATTCAGTTCAAGTTTCCGTTTCCATAAAAATTTTCCAGCTGTTTTGTTTCATTGCCTCGTTTGATTTCCAATCTAAATAAGACTTAAAAAATCCTGTCTTATAAGTCATTTTTTTAAATTTCACTCGACTTCCTCGCGTGCACTAAGCGACGCTTACGCCCATTGAGGTAATCTGACACCCCTTTCTTGAAGGACACGCATGGTCGGTGGGACAGGAAGAAAATGAAGCGGGGGTGGGGTAGGAGTATCGGTCGGACTTTTTTTTGCCGTCGGTTTTTTTCTGATGGTAGATTCAAAACGAATATGCTTTTATCAAAAAATAAAGTACACCGCTTTGCTCTTGACGTTCAAACTTGTTCAGATGCGGATTGACAACTTGTCAGTGTCGTTCAAACTTGTTCAGACACTGACTGACAACTTGTTTTGTCTATGGGAACTGAAATTGCATTTTTTAAACTAATTTTCACAAAACTGGTCTCATAGGCTGATTAAAATGACGGTGTTTATCAACTAAACGTCTGAATGGATTACATAGCCCCGAAAAACGATTGCTTATGCTTACATACGAAGTTAAAATTTAAGTCAGGCACGCTTAAACGATTAAAATGGTGAAGAAGGAAATTAATTATTTGGCGACCAAATGAGAAATGGGACTCATCAGCACAGGCAATTTCCAACCCTCCCAGCCCCAACCTCCCCCCATCTATCCGTAGCAGCTGCCTGTCTCCTGCAAAACGGTTTATTTCCCACCCATTGTCGTGCATTGTTCGAACATCGTCTAGTTAGTTTGGTCACCCGCTTGCTTTGAATAGCCAGGCTAAAACAAGGGATGCAAAAAAGGGATACAAATACACCACTTGTATCATCGATGGACGCATACTCCACAGAAAGGAAAAATATCAATACACAATTGTTTATAATTATAAACAGATTAGTGTGTTAGATCAGGTTACCTCCCACCTTCGGGAAAAAATTCGTAAGCGCGCTAGTTTCACTAAAATCCTAGCAAACTATACGTCAAAAGAAAGCTTAATAACTTTCGTTTACGATACAAATATAATTTAAGCGACTTTTCTTTTAAGCAAGTGTCAGGAGCTGGCAAGGCGCGAAACGACCAAAGGTTCTTCTACTGAAATTATCGGGTATCGGATGCCGCAGTAAGAGCAAAATGGCTGCACAATCTTAGTCTTTCGATATTCTGATTGGTTGTCAAAAATCGGCACCTTAAGTTGGAGTAGCAAAAAATATGCGAGACGTGTTACGTAAATGGACATAACAGGACAAATATTTCAAATATCAAAATTTCCCGACACGCTTTCGTTTTTCATTATCACTGGAATGTTTTGGCGAGATTTGACGAAAATCGGTCAAATCTATATACCTTATAAATTTGCTCAAAGAGGTTGTATTCCTCCCAAAATCAATGCGAGATTTTAGCTCATAAAGGATCGCAAACAACTCGCGCCACGCCAGAAGATTATCCCGCCTCCTGAAACTGCAAACCAATGGGACAACGGGACTTCCTGACGTCAAAGACGATGGGTCATAATTTCCCGGGAAAAGTAACCCATTGGAGACACGTTTTGTTTTTTTATCTCGATCGCTCGATGGAGGACGACACAATAACGAGCAAAGTTGCCAAAGGCAAAGGCAAAGGCAAAAGCAAAGCCTGCGGAAAAAATAGAGAAACCGGAAAATGTGCAGAGGTGCAAGAAAACGAATCGACAGACAGCTTTCAAAATTACGATTGGAGGCGATTGTTTATGTTTTTGTTTCAAGGCGGGTACTTGCATAAAGAAAGGAAACCGGTTTGACGGCGACTTCTTTGTTAGAAATCAGGACGTCAGAGTGGGGCTCCGTCAGTACTAGCCGCTTTCGCGAGAGAATTTTTTTCTTTCCCAGACAGAATGGTACTCTTTCTTTCTTCTTTGGGGTTGCTCAGTTTAGTCAAATAAAACAAAATTTAAAATCTACTTTTTGGTCCTCTCAAGGTGGAAAGTAACTTTAAAAGCATCACTTCCATCCTCACAACTGAATACAACTCTTGAGTCTCTTAGTACAAAGGTAAATAATTCGCGCGCGTTTTAAGCTTTTTCTCTAAGATATGAGTCAGAGGGTAAGTTTCAAAAAACAAACTGTGGTGCTGCGTTGGTGGGAGAGTATTACAGAGTAATTTAGTATTACCAAATGAGTTGATAAGAGTTTAAAAGCTCAGGTTTCGAGTGTTAGCCTTTCGTCAGAGAAAAATTAATGTACATTATTTTATTCAACGTACATTTATGTTATGTTATGTACATAACAAAATAAAAATTTAATGAAATAAATAACCAACTGTACCACATTATTATGTTTTGCTCTGACGAATGGATAACGCTCAAAACGTCAGCTTTTTAAACTTTTTACGGTGGCTAATTTACGTTATCAACTCAGCTGATATTGCTAAATTACCCTGTCTATGATGTAGCCTGCTATTCGCATGCCTCTTTGTGAATAATGAATAAGTTACGCTATGTGTATATATATAAGCAAAAAGGATGGCTCGGAATGAAACTAAGTCAGTAATTTTTTCATCAGAAAAAAGGAAAAATGAACGAGTAATGATTGAGTTTGCCATTCTCAAAGATAAACTGACCATGTCCCGGTGCTGCTCTCTTTATTCTCAGCTTCCAAACAAATTATCACCTGTACTGGATGCTATAGCCCGCATGGTACCCATCGTCTGGAAAACTCGGGGCGATCCGAATAATCATTTGGAACGAGGTAGGCTCATATGCTTTGCATGAGGATGGACAAGTGAGGTTAACGTGGGGGCCTCTATCCTTGAGGTGTCACGCTTTCTTAGGAAAGGAGGGGCGTTGTGTGAAATCCCAAGGAGTGGCTGCGGTGTCAAACTCGTTATCAGTCTCTCTTCTACCCGTCTCCTGCTCTCAGGGGCAGAACCTTGGGAACGAAGTTGACTGGCCGTCCGGCTGGTGCACTAACTTACAAGGTACAGAATTTTCAGTCAATAAGATCACAGTGCAATGAAGGAAAAGACATGTTTTATTTAATCCCGACGTCGTGCTTTTAAATATTCTTTAGGAGAATTTTGTATAAAACTGTGTGCACCAGCTCTTAGTTAAAACTTTTAATTCTCCAATAAATATGTTTCGTTGTATGCTGCAGTGTTTATTACATAAACTGTTTTGTATATCGGCTACAAAGGGAAACAAAAAAAGATTGATAATTAACGTAAAAATAAACCCTGGCTAATTTTTTGCGATCTCAAAAATAAGCGCTTGGTGCCATAATCAGCAATAATGGAGATGAAAGAGATAAGCGGTTTTTAGAGGTTGCCGAACTGAGTACGGTAGCGAAAAGTGAAAAGCTCTTCGTACGAGTGGGCATCAATCTAGAACTGGATAGACAGTAAAAAAATTTGGTTCAGAGTACCAATTGCCCAATTCAAAAGTTCCTAAACGACCAGATAACCAGTAATATTCAATTACAAGCTAGACTCGCAGAAAAGCGCGTGGGAGACAGACTTGAGGAGGAGGGAATTACATTAGTGATAAGTGAACTCATTTAAGGTTCCATACTACTGCTTCTTATTTATGAATTTCTTTGGTGGTGTAGATTCCCTGCGTTGAGCGGAAGTTTACTTCAGAGGCTCCGTGGAAGTGTGAGAGAGATAGAACTGGAAATGAAGCGCTCTATGCTCTATCAAACTTCATGAGAACTTTAAACATCATCTGTGTCGAGCTCTGACCTCATCAAAGTAATCGGCGCAGGCTTAAAGGTTTTAATTTGTACGTACTCGTTCTTGTCACCTATGAGCAGAGGCGTAATTGTTGTGTCATAAACGTGGTTGTCCTCTCTATTTTCAGGTCCAGTATCGCTTCCACACGGAATTAAAGGAGGAGGCTAGGATACAAAATGACAATGTGTTAGATCATGCATATAACATGCCGATGTAAGAGCTCACGATTTAAATCGTTATCCCAGCTGGTTGAGAAATGTAATAACCACTAACAATCACTTAGAAGTGCTTCGTAGTTTTGAAGAAACTACTTGTGGGTAATTCTTAAGTTGTGGTGCGGGGTGTCTTTTGTGTCTTTTCAATCTAAAATATTCATGATTTTATTAGCCATGAGTGCCACCCACGACGCTCTAAAATCTGATGAAAAAGTGAAAATGTTAATGCCTATACACAATTTCTCCCCTAATATGTATGCTTATCAAATTTGTGGTTAGGAAATTGGACCACACAGTACAAAGAAGACCTGGAGCTCACGAACCCAATGAACGCACCAGGTCTAACCAAGAACATTTACCATTAACACACAAGATTAATAGTTATGAGTCTGTTCAGTTTCATGTCGACACACCCAGTACAGCATTCACCTCAACGGACTAGTGCGTCGAGGCAAGGAAGCGGAGAAGAAATTCCACGTCAAGTTGTTTCCACTCCTGAAGTGGAGTGTATGCCATTTAATGGTGACCCGATTAGGTATGTCTCGTTTATGCACAACTTTGAGCCTGTTTTGATCAATGAATTTGGGGAAGACCTTGAGTTTTAGGTCATCAAAGAAGAAGGCAGACAAGGAGAAAGGTAAAGGTAAGATGGACGTGATCGACTTCCTCTTCCTTTGAACTTCGGGCAAGGCAGTTTCAGGTATGTGAACTCCCTCGACGCTTTTTTTCCTCCTGTTCGAATTTTCTCCTATAAACATATACGAGGTGAAGTCTTTTTTTATTACCAATCCGTTTGGGACGCTAGGAAACCAATCTTTTAGCCACATTACGTGTTTGAAATGAAGGACCTCCATCCACTTGTTGATTTTTTTCAGGTGAAAGCCCACGTCGATCTAAAAAAACTAAAAGTCTCGAAACTTCTAACGTCTAACCACAAACTGCTGACCGCGGTTTGATGTTAGCGGTGAACACACCAAACGTGGATCTAAAACTCTCTTAGCAATTCTTTTACGCGCATTTTTGTACGTCGGAGACAATGTAAATCTTGTGAAAACAAACAGCTAAGGGAAGCGATAAGACACTGCACCTTCCTAGTGCCCTTCCCCTCAGGGATATAGATTATTGCTTATCAGCTTACACGAGAACATTAACGAAATGCTAGGAGTTTTACAACACATTACTCGGGCGACTCAACTGAAATAAGCAATACAAAGAGAAAGTGGAAAGCATTCTGCAAGTAACAGTCCTTCCCGGGATTGGCTCCGGCAGCCATACTGGCAAGTCACGTCAGAAGGTTTTCCACTTTAGACCCAAAGATACATTGAGTAGAAAAGTCGGACTTAAACGAATAATAATGGAAACCATGGCGGGCTATTCCTGGATGTTTGCACGATGTACAAAAGCACCGCAATTAATGATGCGAATGGGACTAAGTGGAATCCAATTCGGTCTGTAATCATACTAGTGATTTGTTAATCACTAGTTTGATTACAGACCGAATTGGACAACACGAAGCCCTGTTACAAATTAATCCAAACTATTACAAATTTGAGATAGAAACTAGAAATCGGTTTTACGATTTTCATAAGAAAAACAACAACAGTTAACCCGGCGAAATGCGAGATAAGAGCGTACGCACATGACGCCATCTGTCCACTTACACTGGCACGACGCGTTAACTGTCCTATTGCACTGTCCAATTACTAGCATGACGCGTACACTATCCTATTCGAGCCCAAATTAAGCTGGTGATAACCAATCACGTTCGAGAATTTTGTTATAGTTTTGATTGAGAAAATAACAGCGAATTCAGCGAAGTGCACTCACTAAAAGCGCCATTTTGAGATACTGAAAAGCTCCTTTCAGTTCTACGATAAAACAGCGGATTTTTCAAGTCTATAATTGATCGAAAGCCTCACAGAGATAAACCCATTTTCAAAATCAAAAAAAGAAATTGAAACAAGATTAGAGATTACCGGTAATTTTCCAAGGACACTTCCGAGCGGTGGGACGCGTTCTCTTCTACGTTTCCTGTTAAGATACGCTTGTTATCATTAAAACAACCAGAAAATAATGAAAGAAAATATCACTGTGAGTTATAAATAAGGAATTGATTCCCAAACTCAAGTTTATTTTGTGCGCTATCTAGAGCTGTATTCACCAACAGCATGCCAAGAGTCACAGTACAGCCAATTATCCAGCACTTATTTTAAGAGGTTAAGGGGTTTAAACATCAGTTCCTACATGTGTTCTCGTCAAACTTGCAAGAGCCTGGGCGAAGTTTTTCAAGTAAACACTTCATGAACCCACCATAGAATTCCCCGCCAATCCCTCCCTCCCCTCCCATCCTCCTTCAAACGACTACTCTGTTCTTGGGTACCTAGCAAACCAGACTACGGTACACAGCCATCCGCCACGACAGCTTGTTATTCGAGTTTTCAATACGTATTCACACATACGAGGGTAGGAGTGCAAAAAATATAAAGGTGATTTTTTCCGTTAACGCTACCGTTTCTTAAAAAAGCACATAGAGTAACGTACCTTAGCCAATAATAGGCTATCACAGTTAAACATCCAACACAGAGCAGCAACCCTAACGCGACACCAATGATGTAATACTTATCTCCTTGTTCCTCCGTACGTGGAACATGGGTTCCATCTAAAAAAAAAACACCGTGACAAATACTCGTAAGAGACCGCAGAATGTTACATTTCTTCTCTCCAAATTTACCAAGCAAAATTAAATCCGTGTTTGATCTCCTTCGCTTTTGCCCCCGCTGTTTCTTTTTTTATAAAGTATATGTAGCATTTGAATGATCAGAAGAACGAGTTTCCTTCTTCTACTGTCCGCATTCTACGAAAGTATCATTTGTAACCCACTCGGTAAAGCATTTTGATATAGCCGTTTTTTTTCCCCAGCCGAACCCACACTGGTTTTTTTTTTTTTTTTTTTTAAACGGGGCTCATTATTAACAAAAATGGAACTATATGGACCATCATAAAATACCCGAGATAGTACGAGCACCCTGATTGGTCAGAAAACTATCATCGAAAGCAAAAGTAAACCCATAGAACATTGAAATTTATTTTATCAAAGCAATATTAGTTTACCGGCGTATTAACCCACTTGGGAGTTTGGGAGGACACGAGAGAAGTTGGAAGATAACCAGCACACGAGCGATCTAACAACTTTTCTCTTGTTCTCCCAACATTCCACGTGGGTTACTACGCTGGTATTAAGAGAAGAACTCTACAAGCTTCTCAAAGAGAACAAACCTGCGTGATCCAGTCTTCGTATGAAAACCGATTGGCTGGAAGGGCCACACCCCGCGCTGGTGCATATTTTTGCCGTCACCTCATACACCTCATCCTGGCGTAACATTCTTAAGGTGCCTGTTGTCATGGAAACATTGCTAAACACAACCAAACTACTGTTAGCTTCAGTGGCGCCACTGTTTGCTATCCAATAAAGCAGCACAATGTGAGTGATTTCACCATTCCATGTGCCATTGTCCGGAAGCTGTGAAGTGAAAATTCATGTACTTGAGTTAGCGATGTTCCAGTTGACCAACAAGGATGAAGAAGTATAAAAATTGACATAGAATTCGAAATAAAGAGGGAAGGAGACGGCTAGCAATTTTTAGAGTACACTAATATTTGTTATCATATAACCCGTCTATTGCTTACTATCGACGTTGAAACGAAATTTTCAACATTCGTTGGTAATATGATAAATTGCTTATGGACTGAGTTTGGTCAGGCCGAACGGGAAAAGTTTGCCTCTCTGTTATGGTGCACGAACCTCGCTGCACTCGGTCCATAGGTCATGACTTCGAGATAAATATTTTCCCGTCCGGCCCTCCCACAAAGTCGAAAAGTACATAGAATGTGCACAGCCGCTACGATTGGTCAGATAAATATTTTCCCGTCCGGCCCTCCCACAAAGTCGAAAAGTACATAGTATGTGCACATCCCTTACGACTGATCAATTTAGGGAGCCTTCACTGTACAGCCCGCTAAATTCAAAAGTTTGTTTGAAATGAAATCTTCCTCTTTATTCTGTTTTATTTCGGTTGGTGAGAGGTACGTTTATCACACAGAGAAACAAACACATACAAATAAGCCAAGATGCAAACAGACAGAGGTACGATAGAAAAGGCAGAGGAGCGAAATCACATCTACATGTATAATGAAATAAGACAGTCGAGAAAAAGAAAAAAAAGGAATAGGTAAATGTATTAGCGGAAGGTGACATAAACAACTTAAGTTATATGTGTTTTAGGTTACAATATAGCAGTATATGGAAGTGATTAATATATAAAAACTAATCCGACTTGTGACCTCCATGAACTAATAAATAAAAGTCAAAGAATGAAATTAATAACAAAGGGTCCTGTCTGTAAGTATTTCATTACCTCTAATCTAGTCTAGAGTCAAATTTTAAGGAATTTGCTCAATAATTAGATTTACTAATCCGAGAGTAATTTTCAACACGTGAACACATAATGCAGAAAAATCCATGTATTTGTAACACGTACCTTCCAATGAAGAATCACATCTCTGTACTGTCCATGCAGTGTTGTATTTGTGACATCTTCCGAGAGTTTAGGAGGTGCGCTGGGTGCTGCGATGAAGGAAAAGAAAATGAACATGTGAGTAACAGGCTGCTTTTTTTTTTTCCATGTTCTTTGGTTTGCTTACACTACCTTTCAGTTATAAAAGTTTCGTACACAGCCCTCCAAAATTTTGTCATTTCAATTGCAGTTCTAGCATCTTATTTACAAACCTTCCGGATCAAATTCCACCGCACTGAATGTGTCTTGGGCTGCATGCAGGCCTTCATTGTGAGCTCTGCAGGATGCACGTTTCTCGGGCACGTACGGGAAGGTTTAAGGCAAGTCGGGCAGATGTTTGCTGGGGGTCTGGCAGTTTTCAGTGCTAGACCCTTGGAAGACCTCTCCCCAGTTCGTTTAGCTAAAGGTCTTATAATTTCTAGCAGGGAGAGAAACGATTGTGTCGAGGTGCCAATAGTTAGGGAGTGCTAATAGGCTACCTCTGTTCCTACGTGAGAGGTAAAGAACAAACCTGTGGTCATCATTACCTTCTTCCCTTGTCCTGGCTGAGAGAGGACCCACTTCTTCTCCACGAGTAGCATTTGAGACCTCAATTGTCTTAATTGAGCAAGAGATGTAGATATGATACCAGGTATATGGGTGTAGACCACTGATGTCTCTTCTTATAGTCTCACTTGAATAATTTTTTCCTTTCACCTTGATACAATAAAAGTGACAGTTAATATACAATTTGACCTAAAGCTACTTTAGTTAACAATAACTTGTATTGCTAACAGTAATTATCTTTTAAAATTGTACTCCATAACTAATAATTACTTCATAAGGATTCAATATGAGTTATCATTTTGGAACTCATAATGATAGATTTTTAATCATTCAAAGTCTCTGACACATACAGGTGCATAATTAAAAATACCAATTGGAAGGAAAAAACTGAAAGTCAAAGCAATATTGGTCTCCAATACCTCGACTTATTCTTGTGTGAAAAGGACTGAGAGAAATTTATTAACAAACATTTTGTAACAGAAATGAATAGCCTATTTATGTGAAGGCATTTGAACCCTATGACCCCTGAGAGTGACCAGCATCTAATTTCTCCTTACAGTATCATCATCAAATCACACTTTTTAGGTCACAAGAATAAAGAAAATGACCAACAACTAAGAAGCTCTTGACTTTTTACCAAATGCTTCTTGTCAGCACCAAGGAAATGTATAGAGAACAGTATGGAAAATATGCTTACTGATATTAAGGTCCCAAGGTTTACTTCCTATTAAGTGTTACAGATTTGTTAGAACAACTGAGGATGTCTTTCCTTGGTTGCAAGCAAGTCTCTCAAACATGTTTTCTTTAAAATGTTTAAGATGGAAACATTCTGACTTATAACTCAGCAATTACTTAATTAATCCCTAAATTTCTTATGATAACTTTGAATAGATGTAACCTTTTGGTGGTAAGAGAAGTTTCATAGCTGAGGGTTATTTCAACCTTTTACACCTTAACATCAGTATTTAAGTTCTCTATACTGTCCTCCACACATTTCTTTTAGCACTGATGAAGAGAGTTTGTTTTAAAATCAAAGGTTTGCCATCATTTCCTTTATTCTCATGATCTTAATTAATAACTTAGCAATACTACTGTAAGGAGAAATTATATGCTGGTCACTGTCTGGGTTTAAAGGGTTAAAAACTTTCAAGTCATCATTTATTTAAACCTTTAACTCTCAGAACGGATTAAAAGGTAACTTCTCCCCATAATATTCACACATTATCCAGCAAACTGGTAATGAGGATACTCAAACTTATCAGGTGGCAGTTGTTATCTCGTTCTAACACCAAATACTTGTAATCAGTTTACAAGGAAATGTATAGGAGAATGAAGGGAGAATTAACAATCAGATCTTTGGAGTTTAGGAGTTAATCATCACAAGTTACCTTTATAAATTTAGGAAAATCACCAACTCCATGTCCACTACCTACTACACGAATCCAATAAATCAGATTACTCTGATAATCCTGTGGCACATCTTTTGGGAGATCCCATATCAATGTCAGTTGACCTGCTGTTGAGTTGTTTAAACGTATGTTTGCTGGTTTTGTACACTTCACTAGTAAAACAAAATATTGACAGAGATCACTGATATTCACTTGAAACAGAACAATTTTTGAATAGGTGAATAATAAGTACAATAAGCATAATATACCATGCCCTTATTGACTGAGTGTTGGGCCACATGGGTCGAAAGGGTAATACAATTCATCTAAATAATTGGATTGTCAGACCTCCTGCACTATAACAAATGCCTTAAAATCAAAATCTAACCACCTTATCTCTGGTCTGACATTGATAACAATGTAGAGTTTTTCAATAAACAATCATGTCTTTGCTAATGAGCTATTTGAAAAATAACTGTCACTACAGGTACAATTTATATTAACAGTCATTATGCATCTGCATTACCCACAAATGTATATTTTTTTAATGTCTTTTAAAAAAATGTAAACAGTTTTTTATCATCTATATATACCTGGACGGTACACATTACACTTGACTGGTCGACTAATGATCTCATCATCCATATTTGCTATACCAATGGCCAAATAAATTCCTAGACCAGGGATACTTTTACTGCCACTAAACAGCTTCGGAAATACTTTTTTGTAGAGGGATATAAGATTGCATTCCATGACTATTCCAGTAGTTGACTTTGGGACTATAGGACAGCCTCTGAAAATGCTGTAGCGTCTGGGAGGACGTAAACATGAAAAATTGCAGTAAAATATTTGGTAGGTGAAAGGCCGTTGAACACCTTGATAGTCAACCAGTGCATTCCAATGAAGCAAGTCCTCAAAATCAGGAAATGCACGATCACTTGATTCACATACTGGCCTATGGATTGGCCCTGCAGACGGGAAAACAACTACCTCTTAGTTGGACATATATTTAGTATTAGCTATACTAATTTTGAACATAAGAAATTCCCTAGTTAGGTAGTCATAGTTTAAGTGTCCCCTAGGCTATGTACTGTATACCAAGGGTTGAATTTGAGTTTCATGAAGCTCTTCAGGATCACTTAGGAATCCTTAACCAACATACAGTACTTTGGATAGGCATAAATTTCTTTAATTTGTCTGATCTATCAAAAATATTTAGTTCCTGGCCATTAACTGGTTTGTAAACCTTGACTAGCTGGCAACCTCCAACAATTTTGTGAGACAAACTATGACACTGTGATGGTAACCTCTAACAAATTTTGTAAGACAAACTTGGTTTCTGTGCTCTGTAGGCAATATAAACCAAGTCTTGCGTTTGAGATCTGTTAAGGTCATCAGAAGTATTCGGCACTTCATAACCGACATATGTCTGTTTAGATTGGCTGACTTCCTCTGATTTGTCAAATTTACCAGTGGTGTATGACATCCAGTCATTTAGTGTGTGGAAAACCTTGATCAGAAGTCGCACTCAAACACATACCAAGTGTCACAAACCATGGTTTCGTAATCTGAGCAAAGCATTAGATCTATGTTCTATAAACGGTGTTCAGGATCGCTACACAGCATTTCGCGACCACCCTATCGTACCTTAAATATGCTGGGTTTATTTGATGTCAACTGAGTTCACCAAAAGTGCAGGACTACTGTTCATTAAGTGTTTCAAAATCTTGACTGGCTGCCTGCCATTTAATCCCGGCGTTGATTTAAAACTACATGCTATTGTCCATCAAACTTTAAGGAAAGATTTCCGCACAGCCCCATACAGTTCTTGGAAAAGAAAACAATAGCGAAAACGATTGACCTCCTTTGGGACTACCGCTTTGCTTTGAAATAGTATGGGGCCATACGAATATGTTAATTTTCAAAATTCATTCCTTAAGAAAACAAACCAAAAGTGAAACTTAATGATAAGCAAAACCTCCAAAACCCAGAGTAGCAACCAATATGTTTAAATGACTATCTGTTTTATAAAGGATGAATGGAATTATTCCATAGCTATGAGCACCGATACCATTTAATTACGTGATATTTTGTAGGTTATCATTCTCACCTCCTACAAAGAGTGTCACATTTGCGTCTGCCGGAATTGCTTCGGTGGAGCTGAGTCCGGAAAAATTGTATACACCGCACTGGTAAATTCCTTCTTGATGACGCGAAACTCTTTCGAGGGTAAGCCCCACTGCTCCTACTTCCCGTTTGGTTTGATTGTGAAGCCAATCTCCGTTGTGCTTCCAAGAAACTTGGCTGGCGAACAGTGGCGTGCCGTGGATTTTACAACTCAGTTTAAGAGTTTTACCTTCTATGAGATATTTCTGTGGGGCTCGAACTTAAATGAATAAAAGGATTTGGCTATTATTTGAAACTATGAAACTTGCAAATAAGCACCGCACGCGGATATATCAGTTCTGCCAATGCAAATGTGGAGCTTTCACAGAATTACTTATGTCTTTTCTTTATCTCGAACAAAAGCAATAGCTGCTTTTACTACAAAGAAGATAGGCAGTTAACTTACCTGAAAGAAACGTTTGATTAGCTCCTAATACATGGTAGATAAGGGCACAACATACGACCAAAAGTCTAAAGGAAGTCAGATACACCGCCATCCGCGAAGGACCACTGTTATTTAAGGACTTGTTGACAGCCGGAAGCGATTTAAAACGGAACAGCAGTACCATGGACAGCGGAGTTTTTAGAGACAAAGAGGTATGAGGTATAACTGGCATATAATGGTCAGAGGCAATGATTAAGTGTCTGATAACGGACTCGGTGGGCGCCACTCGTAGTTTCGTAGTATGTCAAAATACCTATCTCAGCTCACCGCGGAAGTAAATATTTTTTTTAGCTTAGATTGTTAAAGAAAACTGATAACTCGGCCTGTCCCGACTGTGTTCGTAAAATGCTGCCAAAAAGGTGCTTAAAAGTTGCCAAAATCCATAAGTTGCAATCTAAATTTCAAAAGTTGCCTCCTAAAATTTATTGATGTTTTCGTATTTAATTAAAAACTATATTTTTCGTTCTTTACAATAAAAAAAACTTAGAGTTGCGGCTTATAACCATTCATTTCCGTTCATGGAAAGTAAATTAACAAAGAGAACCATTTTTGTGCGTTGTTTTAACCGATTATACGTTTTAATACTAGGTAAAAGGCCTGCGAAAATTTAAAGAAATTTGCATAAATCATAGTTTATTATGAAACCGTTTTATTTTAAGCGGATAAACAGAATTTGAGAGTAACCAAATGGAGACTTCCCCCCCCCCCCTTTAAAAAAAAGCAACAACAACAACAACAAAAGGAAAAAGGAAAAGAAAAAAATACGAATTTTACTCTTATATTAATGCAGAAGTCCGGTTGGTGACAATAGAAAAAACGTATACGGATGACCCTCGGTATAAGTGGCAAAGCCAGGGGATGGACATTTTGTGATCATCTTACAATGAGTATCACCTGTTTATAACCTATTTCACAAACCAATCGCTGCTCGGCTTAGCCTTGGTGAACAATATGATTATTCGACCTCATTGCTCTCATAGTATGTTGATGGAAAATTTAAGTTTCGTTTCATTATTGTATTTCTCAAAACAGACGGTTGATAAACCTTTTTTAACATTCTATCTGAGACAGATGACAGGAACGTCTTTCGCAGCAACCTCTTTAAACTAAGCAAACGACTGATTCAGTGGAGTAATTCTGCAAAAACTGTACTAAAGCTTTTTTCAACAAAGGAGCAATTTTTCAAGTTTCGACTGGGAAAGTAAGCCTGTCACAACATATTGGGTGTCAAGGAACTTGTATAGCTTACCAAATATCAGGAGTATTTACAATAAGGGTTTGGAGTAGATGTGAATAATTCAACGTCAAATTAAAGCACGCACTGTTCGGAATAAACGCGAAAAAATGGAATTAATTAATGTAGTGTTGGGGAGTACAATATGAAGGGTATAGAATCCATTTTTTAGACAGCAACTGCGATCTGGAGGACGGAGAGGTAGAGACAGAGAGTTCATAACTTTTCTGAGTTAATAGTATCGTATTTATATCACAACTAATATATAAATATATTTACATATATATTACAGCTATAATATTATATATCAATAAGCTGTTAACCTATTTTAAAGTTTCGTTATCGTCTGATTATTCTTGGTATCTTATAAGGTGGTTTCTGTTTGTGTTTGTTTGTCTTAAAACTGAATGTAAAATGTAATGCACCGCACCCAAGCTCTTCATGCAGAATTCACACACTTAAGTAAGAATTTCTCATTTGTCCCTTAGAATGTTACCCGTGGAATGCGTAGTAGGGTGTACCGCTCGGCTTATTTCTGATCCTATTTCAGACCAGGGGTTGCCATTTTCTACGCCAGTTTCCAGATCTGTAACAACCAATACGATGACAAGCACTCGTAGTTCAATATCAGACTAGTCAATTCCATTATGGACAAAGTATATACCTGTTTCCAGACCAATACAAATGACACTATAATTATATCCTACATCCTTTTTAAGGGGAAGTTCCCCTCACCCTTCCCCCCTACAAAAAGTAATCGCCACGTTAGGTAAATGACTAATTAACCAAATGTCCTAAACACTAAATTTCGTATAGATTTCTTAGTTTTGTCATTTTTGATGAAATCGCACACCAGTTTGATGCACTGAAGCTGGATCTATTTTAGCACAGTGTATAAGTAAATTAACCCTACAGATACTGGCAGAAAACCGATTCCTTTCAACTATGACCTTTAGAATTTAAGTCTGATGATGATTTACAATATAGTACATTGTAATTATATATAATAATTATAGTAATGTCTGCAATATGGATAACAATAATTTCCATAAGGCGCGTTTTATAGTATTATATGTGTACATCTGATTAAAAGTGCGTAATTTGGGCGATGTGGCATTATAAACAGCTTTTGAAGTTTGTCTTTATTTCTCTTCAAACTGTAACATATGATATTTCACACCATGCTGTTTTGGTAAATCTAGGAACCATCCCCTCGCCTTACCGACGCTTTTTCACTCGAAACTTCTCTGACCTCCTCTCCGCCTTTCTCGTTCTCATTCTTGCGTTGAGAATGCGCACACTCTCCGTCCATGCTTCCAGTTTGTTTGTTTTGTTTGGTATCCTTCTTCCATTTCATTCTCCTGTTCTGAAACCACGTTTTTACTTGTGTCTCGTTCAAACCCAACGTTTGGGCAAGTTTGGCGCGGCTCGAGGTATCCAGGTATTTCTGTTCCGAGAAAGTTTTCTCTAGGATTCGTAGCTGAAGATCGGTAAATACTGTGCGTGATTTACGGCATCTTCGTCCACTCGGAGTCCTCATCGTCGGCTTGAGACGGAAATAGACTGGGAGCGAATTAAGGACCTCTGGGCTTGGATCTACGCGAACAAAAAATATTTAAGGACTGTTACAATAGGCGTGATTCAGTACACTAAAGTCGAAATAAAATGAAGGAGAAAGAATTATCGAATAATGTTGAATGTGAAAAGAACAGTCAAACCAGGGGAAATCCTCTTCTCTTCTTTTTCTTCCTTTTTGTTCATTTTTTCTCGCTTAGCATAGAAAACTAATGATGATGATAATAATTTACATGGACATGGCTTTGCTTTCTTTTCGGGAACGTAAGTTTAATCTTAAAAGTCCACGACTAAGGTCTGCATCAGAGCTACATTCCATTTTTTTTTTCGCTTGATAAATTTGAAATTAATTGAGCGGCTGTGTGTTATCATTCGTTGTTTTGAAATGATAAGACAGAAAGACGAACAAAAATGTTATATACTTGTGATATGATGATAAACGAATAAATGCGACCTCCAAAGAAGGTTTTACCAATCATTTCAAAACAGAAAGTCTACCGCTGTAGATATGGTGAGCATGTTTGAGAGTGACATACTAGTGAACTAATTTCATCGCCAAGTATTTGCTCTGAGGTTAGAAAATCTCGGTATCAACTCATTAACGGCTCAAATTTCTTTGATTTCCTCCCCGTTAACAATTTTCTTACAAAGTTGGTAATAGATTTAAATACAGTTCAGTTAAACGCTTGAAACTGGTAATCGTTATGTATACTTTTTCAATTTACAACGGTTAATTTTACCCCGAAAGAAAACGCTGAATTTAGGCACGCCCTAGTGCGAAGTTTTTAATCGGTGGAGGAAAAAAAAGTTATGAAAGAGCTGAGAGCGGAAATATACCTTGATAAACTGTAGAATGTTCTTTGCGACTTCTTGAGAATAAAGCTGGCATACCAAAGTTGTACGACGTTCCGCTGCTAGAAGGGACTTGAGGTTCGTGTGGGTGTTCTTGTGGTGGTTTCGGTACTAAATAAGGCGATTGTCTCCTGACGAGAAGATCGTCGATCAAAAACGACGGTCTGCTTGGAGGGCTCCGAGGAATGGCCGGCCCGGTTTGCATGTACGGAGGCTGCGGGTATAAAAGCATAGGATCTTGTGAAAAAAACATCCCGGCGTGTAAGGTTTCAGCTGAATCTTGATGTCGTCAAAGTGCGAGCTCGACTTGAAATGTGTTTGCTGTGAGTAGGAATCACTTTAAAGTCTGGCTGCTGGGAGGGGTGTCGATCATTACAGTACATCACACTTTGTGTTGTTTTCATTCATAGACATGTCCATTTACATGATTGACAGTTAAAAATGCATATATGCTTAAATTTAGATTTGTATTTAATTATTTTTTCAAGATTACAAATGTTGGAATCAGTCTTAAATTAAAAGTGTAATAGCTTAAATGCTGGTTGCACCCGGCATTCAAACGTGTACGAGGTTTCTAATACGAACTTTAGCTCATCATCAACTACTCAGCTCTACTCAAGCAGAAAATGGCGCTCGTTAAAACCCTTTTTCAAGACAAATTTCGGTCAATTAGTGATATCAAAATCTTTAGTCGTGGCAGTTAAAAACAATTATGTTTATAATTCCAAGAGAGAATTCAATTGCACATAATAATAATAGAAAACACTGAAGTCAATAAAAACTGGCTTTCTTTATGTGTTTAATTAAATACGCAGTTTAGGGGAAGTGAATGGCTGAAAGAGAGGTTTTAATTTGGTCATGTCGAATAAATATCCGACACCATTCAAAGTAGTTTTAACGCTAGCTAACTATAAAACGGACGTTGAAATATTTTAATCCCTAGAAAATTACCCGGTCGTTCCGAGTATAACATTAAAAACCTAACTACTTTTAACATTATTCTCAAAAATTTAAAATGCACTTCACAGGATTAAAATTTCAAAAGGAAAAAATTGAAAAGAAAAAAACTTGTTTTAATGCTTTTGAGAGACTTCACCCCACTAAACAAACATAATAAATGAACTGCCGTCTTCCCCTAGCTATTATTATTACCAGTAACTGTCAAATTAAACAATGTCAACCATGAATTCTACGTTTGATTGTGTGTAGAGGAAGCGTGAAGTAATGGCTTTGAAAAAAGTTGTTTACATTTGTTCAAAAGCTTGCTAGCTCAAGAGGAAACCTTACAGATGACTTGATGATCGATTTACCTCGCAGTTACTCAAAAGCTATATTAAACATGTTATAAATACTGTTAAAAATAGAAGCCTAACGTGATTTAAGATGACATGGAGACAACTCATGTGAGTTGTCCTGACATGAAACCCGATCCGACTGAATTTTAAACTCATCCTAAGAAATATTTTCGGAAAAATTCAAGTTTTCTTTATTAGTTGGTGTCTTGTAAAATAACACATCGATAAAGGAATGGTTTCTCGTTTCAATTGGCAAACAATTTATTCCCATCTCTTGCCTACAGTTGTTATAAATTTATTGCACTTGTTCACGACGATTACATCACTAAAGTACGCTTATGGTAAATGTAATTTAACGATCTCTCGGTTAAATGAGGTATCAAGCCCTTTCATTTTAATCTCTTTTAGCGCTGCATTTAACAGCAAAACAAGCTCCGTTTTTCTTTTATTCCTATTTTTTTTCCTTTTTTATTATTTTTTTTCGGTTTTTTAGTCCTTGCGGCTTGCTTCCGCCAGCCTTCAAACACCACTGAAAGAAAATTGATAAAAAAAAAGAGCCTGTTCGGTAGGCAATTCCGCAATCAACAAGAGGAACAGACCAAATTCAAGTAGATGAAAATAGTTGTGTAGAGATTGAAGATCACCATGTAGCTTTCTTTAAAGACCTGATTCGACAAGGACAAGACGAAGAAGAGGAAGAGTAAAAAGTTAATGAGACCACCGAAAAATAAACATCTTATAGCAGGCAACCGGTTCGCGGCCAAAATGTAGGAAAAACTCAGCGTGATTTCCGATTTCTCCGGAACTTTCAAGTCAAACATTTTTATGTCAATATATACACGGAGCTGCTAGTTTTCAAATTAAATTGATCGATTTTCCCTCAGGTTCAAGGAAAGTACAAGAAAGTTTTATCCAAATGAACGAAATATTAGATTTGAAAAGTCTAAAGAGCTAGATCTTGCAATAGCAGAGGACTTCAAACAAAAGATGGAAGGGCTGCCGGTTGATCATGGAAAAATAATTAAGTATTCACCTGGGGAATAAAAATGAAAGCAAAAATAAGAAAAGGAATGAATTTATGCAGTTTATAAAATAAAACCTTAGGGAGTCAAGTTCGTTTTGTTCAAGCTTTGACTAAAACGGGATTTGCGTGGAGACAGAGGAAATTTAACTCTCTGGCAATTTTCTTGTACATAAAGGACGGCGGACTTCTTAATTTCCCGCCTGTGGCAAAGTTTAATTTCGCTTCTTGATTTGTTAATTCTTTTTACTCAGTGTTTTGCGCATCAGTTAAGATCTGCTCATCTGATTAACTCTGACGCGATACCATGGTCATTTGCAATAATAATTGAACAATGATTAAAAGATCAAGCCATCTTTAAAACTGTCCAACCAGGCGTTCAAATAAAATCGTTAATTATTAAGGTCTCATTGTTATTGCGGGAAAAACACATTTAGTTTCAAAAAATAATTTTCTAGATATGATTTGAAGTAAATTTCGAAAGGTTAAAATAAATAAGAAACAGTTCAAAAATAAATGCAATAAAACTGTTAATCAATTTATATGCTCTATCATTTTCACGCCTATAACTGATCGATTTTCATTTGATATCTTGAGAAGTGGATCAGATAAGCGACCGAATAAAACAGATATTTGTTTTCCGACCTACGATACGTGAAGTAAAGGAAATGCTAATCGTAACGCCTAAACTTAAAACAACTTCTTGTGTGAAATAAATGAGTAATAATGTCAGTCCAAGAACTAAAAATTGCGCGCGGAGAAGATGAGTAACACTTTACTGACGGTTATAGATAATTGGGAATTCGAGTCTGAAAAAATACTCTGAAAAATATTGTAGACGATGACTTCTAATATCTTTTATAATTACAGCAAAATTTCCAGTCCACTCCACAATCCTGATGTACTCATCTTTCTTTATTCGCCGCGTAATTTAGGGCTATCCATATTCATGCTCGCATTCGTAACCAAGAACATTTGCTATAAAAAACCGAGTTATGCGCACAACAAATAATCCAATCACAATTTGAAAACTCCAAGTTCCACAGCAGCAACTTGCGGTGGTAGACAAGTTTGCAGATGTAAAATTTCATTATTGTGCCCTTAGCCATTAGGGAGGAATCACGCAAAGTTATGGTAAAAACTGATCAATGCAGGAAACTGAACTTTGTTTTCGACTTCTCGAAACGCGAAATCTTTATTGTTTCTCAACAGAACTTGACATGTTAGTCCACTCTCCATTTGTGGCGTAACTTTCCGATCGGTCGTTGAGAGGGTTCGGATCGTGCGTTAAGTCTTACGGTAACCTCAGTTATGAGCATCTTGAAAGACGGCTGTGATTTTGCCATAATCTAGTCACGGGAAATGTCAACGAAAGTCATAATCCAAGTAGTAGAGTACTGGGACCAAATCAATCATCCATGTCTAGGTGTGAGGAATTTCAGATTTCTTTTTGCGACACATTTGGAGCTCTATAATGCCTAATGTAGATTAATTGGTGCGTAAATAGGAGAAAAGCGCTTTTATATCCTTCATATGCACATTTTGATCGTGAAAGAAGACTAAACGTTGACATCATTCATTTTTTCAGTTTCGTTTTAACCGAGAGGCGTACGGCTAGTATGGTATTTTCGATTTTCAGTCATGGCTGATATCTTCAGAGGGAAAGCGATTTTCGAAACATAGGGAAGTTTATTGACTTGACAGGCCAGATCAAGACTCACAGAGAAGAAAGAAGTGACTTATTTTCTTTCTATTGATAGATAGGGAAGTGAGTTTTCCTGCCACACTGAATGAGTGCTGGCTTGGAGTGACTGAGTTGACAGACAGGGTAACCCGCCTAACCTACAGAGGCCATTCTTTAGTTAGTACGTTTATCGTCACATATTCTTCATTTCATGGGTAAAGATACCAACTATTTAGTTCAGGGATTGCACCAGACGCCATTTAGACTTCAACTGACAATGCTTCACTCGTTCAAACACTCAGAAATCTTTTGTATTGCTCAGTGACGGGGCTGTGTTTATTAAATGTATCATTAACCTTTCAGATCTAGAATTAGAAAAGAGCCGAGACACTGATCTAAGCGATATCGCAGCCTCGTAGCATACTAACAATACTCTTACATATTTACTAGGAAAGACTATTTTAAACTGAATCATTTTGTTTTTTTATGCTTGATCGCTTGATCGTTGGTATTGTTGTTGTTGTTGTTGTTTTTTTGTGGGCAAACATTACAAAAAACGGGTAGGCATAACCCCTTCAGCCCAGCACTTAGCTCAAAAACTTTATGAATGATAAAAATCCCTGAGTTAAGTTTGAAATCCATGCTTCGACTGCAAAGTGTAAATTACTTTTCTTTACCATAATTTTAAGAGGTACTGGTTACGAGCACTCATGTGTTCGAGAACGAGGCCACCTTAATGTCATGCGCAGCTCATTCTTGCGGGATGCACTTGCAATGCAAATACATTGAAATTTATGGCGAACGAGGGGGAGGTTTCTCGCTGAATTATAACTCGTAGACGAGTTTGGTAGTCCAAAAATGCTCCATATATCAAGGGAATCAATTCGACATACAATACCAGGAGTACAGCAAGTTTTAAATCGGTGACTGCGGCAAATTCGCGGATAATTTCCTTTTGGTGTTGAGACTGTCGCAGTACAACTCCCTTCTACGTTCTACATTATACAGGAAACTGGCTGATCAACCCATAAACAGCAACCTTATGAACAGATTTGTGTGCTTATACCCGCTTCGTCGCTACAGAAATATTTTTGTTTTGTGAACACAGCCATCGAGCGACAAAATGAGTAAGTTCATGAGTTAGTTGTGCACTTATTTTTTTTCCGAATCGTCTTTCCTTTATATCTATTCACCGTGATTCTCGTGTCTTCAAGCCTTGAGGCGGAAGAAGAGATCGTCGTTGTCTAGCATTTCGTAACGCTGAAGTTTTTAGCGCGACAGTGCTAGTCGTTTCTCGTACCAGTGGTCTTTTTCTCAAATTTTAAGTTGGCAGAAATAAGTGAGCAAATACAAGCGGAGTCTTTTGTTTCCTTCAGTCGAAGGCGGCATGATTGCCTGGCAAAATAACATGCATGGAATTCTGTCTCGAATATTATCACAGCTCTCGTGTTAATCCTTCGGTAGTGACAATATATTACATAAATCTACGCGATAGATTCATTCGACTTGCGTCACGGGTTGTTAGCTGGGGAAAATCAATGTAAACAGTCCTCATGTCGTGCCGCTTGTACTTGAGAAACTCTTCATAGAGGATGTCCACGTGAATACAAATCGAAACCTTTCAGCTTTTGAACGTTTTCTTACTTCCGAACAGCACAAAGCTCCTTTCAATTTCGCCCATGTAGTCGACAAGTTTAGGATGATACAATTTAAGTTGACGAGAGAATACTTTATTGTTTTTGACGTTCTTTAATCGAGTCTCTTCCAGTTGCCTTTTTGACTTCGAAATACCTCCTAACAATTTGATTTAATTGAGTTCTCATGCAGTTGAGTTAAGTAGAGGCTCGTCTGATATCGGACGATTTGATTTCACAGGGCGATAAGGGTGACTGCTTTCAACGCGTGAAAGCAATAATCCTATTTATGTTTTCTCAAGAAGTTGTAAGCAATGAGTGGTGATATGCAGTTCAGTCAAACGTCTAATCACGGACTACGTTTACATTTAGTATTGTTATTGAAATGCAACGACAAATTTTCCTTTCTGAATATTTTTTTCTCGTTGAAGTCTTTCGTTCTTCTTTCAATCTTCTAGATGAAGTCATCGCTACAATTAGCTGCTATACAAGAACACTATTAAGATAACTGAAAAATGTTAAACAAAATCTCTGCTATTGTTTACTGCCTAAGGCTAATATCACTGGGGGCAATGCAATGGCACTAGAATCCAAAAAATTTATCAATCCAGGTGTGCACAATTCTTGATAAATCTGTTGATAAGAAACGAAATTTATCAAACCTAGTCAAAGTGCTAGGAACAGTACAAAATGGGCCTTTGCTTGTCTTATACTTCTCATCCATCCACTCTTAAAGCATCTTACTGAGAATCCTAGTACTAGGCTTACAAAACAGCAAAAAAAGCCAATATAGTGATGACACAGAATTAACTAGAAACTTCATGATTCTGTATGTGTGAAGAGTGAAATTTGTTCAGAATTTATAATTTTTTTAAGATGAAGGAACAAAAGTTGCCTATTTAAAATATATTTTTTGTGTGCAGCTACACACAGCACAATTACCAGTAGTAATGCAATGTTACTGGGTGTTTTCTTTAAAAATGAGTTAATTTGATTTTTGATTACGGAATAAACAAGAAGTTATTTTCATTTGCACGAATCTGCTCTTTGTCAAGGTTGTTGACTAAATTAGAACTGGACCCTATTTGAAAGAACATGCACATCTTAATTAATTGAACTATAGAGATAGAAACATTATTAACATGGTGTGTATCTCAGTAAACATTGCCTTCAGTTGATAGTAACTGTAAGATCTGAAACTACGATGCTGATGGTCCATTGAAAAATGAAACTCAAACAACAAAAAGTTACTTAGAGATTCATGGCTGGTTATTGACATGAGGTCTAACCCAAGAAGGGGTTTTATGCAAGCAGTGGGTCTCAGAGATTCTCTCTATGAGGGTTGATTTAATTAATTAAATGACCTTCCACTATTAGTTTCCATCCCTCTTGATACTGTTCACAAAAATAAATGTTTAGATGAAAGGTGTGGTTAAAATAATTGGAGATGTCTTAGAATGTAGTTTTGTTCAATAATGGCTAAACTTTGTTTAAATAACTGGACTCAGTGATTACAACTGTGTACATTTGCATGGAAAGATGCATCATTGTGCATTTCACAAGTAATACATGTAGTTTGGTTATATCTCATCAATCACAATCATCTTAAAATAAAAACAATTCTATTTCCAACTTGATTTTGGACAGCCTTTTTAAATAGCCAGTATGTTAGTAGAAGTTTGGAAGATTGGTGAGGGTTTACTAATATATAGCTTTTTGTTCTTGAATTTTACTTAGGTTTTAAAAAATGAGCTATTTACAAGGCTAAAATATTTTAAAAAGAAAACCAAACAATTTTGACACAAGATCATCATCAGTATAAATAATGGGAAATTTTACCCTGATGATTGAGCCAGAGGTGAAAACATTTGATTTTTACTTTTTAGATATTTTAACCCAGTAAATAGCTCAATTTTCTTGTATAGCTTTTAACCATCTACTTTTATTTTCAGGCTTTTCATCTGAGATAGATGAAGACTACGAGAAAACAAGAAATCATATTGTGGCAAAGTATGACAGAGTAAGTTGTCCTGAAATCTAAAATACAGCTGTGTCGCATTATAGAATGTAACTTTGTAGTGATGAATTGAACTTTAACTATGCAACATGGTTTTCCAATCTATGGAATTGTTGCTTGAAAGAGAAGGAGCAATGAAAATAAGATATTCAAATACAAGAATTGTAAATGACTACTTATTCATGTATGTAAATTACATTAATGTATTCTCTGATTTTACTCTTTTCTTAAAGTGAAAATGATGCAACATCCAGTGTCCGTTTCAGATTCTTAACCCTTAAACTCACACGATCTGATTATTAATTCGAACTCACCTCTAGCTGCTAGATATTTCCTTAAGAACTTAATGTTAGATCAGGATAGCAACCTCTTCGTTAATAAGTTTGAATATTTTCATCACTTGTTTGCTGGATAATGTATTAATATTACAAGGAGAAGTTATGTGTGAATCACTTTTGGGATTTAACTGGTTAAAGAAATATCTGAGTATTTTTTTTTGTTATTTTGTGGCCTTGTATGATACAGTTTTTTTTTCAAAGTACTCTGGTTTCTTGGCTCTCTAAAAGTACTACATGTAAATATAGTATTGATAAAAAGACTGAAAAATTAATTATTGTCACTCTTCAATTTTAGGGTTATGATGAAAATGCTGAAATTGATGACTGGGAGGATGCAAACTTCTTTGTGTACAAAATAACTGATAGATATGGATTTCTTCAGTAAGTGTTTAAGCACATGTACTCTTTGAATTTTTTTTTGTTGTAACATATCCTAACCCCAAATTTATTATATGATTTAAATTTAGTAAAATGAGGTGCATACATTTGGACAATAAAATTATTGTTTGTTAAAAGGTTGATCTAAGGTGTGGCAAACTTGGTTGCTTTGGAAATGTTGGTATTATTGCTATTTCAGAAAACACCTACATGGTACAGTGTATTAAGACATGCTGGGTATTAAGACTTACAATTTATGTGAATTTGGGTGACAGGCTATTAAGAGTATGTGCAATGTAATAATTATGCATAATTCACATCCGTATTTTGTGTATATTCTTACTGTTTTGTCATTATTTGATTTTTAAAAATTCATTTATATTGCAGCAGAAATGACCAACCAGAAGGCCGAGACGATAAGGTACTCACAATATTAAAGAGGCACACACTCAGTGTTTGCGTGTCACATAAGAGTTACATTGAGTAGATGTGTTGTCTAAAATTACCCAGTGCCTTCTACTTTATTTAGAAGGAATTTGGACTGGACATAAATGCCTGGTGGCCTGTCACCTTGTGGTTGTGTGCTGCATTACCCTAGATGAACCAAAGGCTTTTGGAGTCACCATTTTGTTTTTCATGAATTTGTTGTAGAATCTTTGATGAAGTAGGAACCAAGAGTTAGTCATGAGTACTGAACCTGTGCGAAAGAACATATTATTTGCCACCTTTGTGGCACAGTAAGGCATTATATCTTGTACAATATGCAAGTGAAATTATTTATCTTTTTTAAAAACCTGCAATTAATTTATGATACATGTATTCTTTGATAGCTTATAGCATTAGAACGCGAGAGGGTCCAAAAATGGGTCAAGATGACAAAGAACTGGGACAAATACATACATGGAGAAAAGGTAAAGAGATGGTTGCTGCTGTATTATTTACTTAAGATTGAGCCTTAGAAATATACTTTTGCCATGCTTTATAATTATCCCATTAAGAAGCCACATAGATATAAATAATTGCTAGCTGTGATAGTTGATTGAACTAAATAGATAAATTTAATTTTTTTCTTTGCTAATTACCTTTTTCCTTTTACCTTGTTACTGACTATTTTTGTCAATTGATAATAATAAATGTCTATTAACACTTTTAATAATGGGCAACATCTCTGTGGCATACTATATTGTCTATCCTCTTAAACAATCATTTCATGATGAGCAGAAATTTATTTATTGATATCCCAGTTGATGACAACAAAAGGTCTGTGTTTTGTAGTTAAAATGCCTGCCCTCAGAAAGTCTTTTGTTATGTTATTCACAGATCTTACATATGTAACTTTTTTCCGTTTGATTTGTAAATACTCTTATATTTAACTTGTCAGTAAATGTTTTTCAGCTAAGGAGACGTATCTACAAAGGAATTCCAAATTCTATGAGAGGAGAAACCTGGAAAAAACTCCTCCAAGTTGAAAATGTTCCAAACAGGAGCACTGTCTATGAGGTACATGAATCAACAGTAAATATGTATTATTTTATGTTTCCAGTTATTTGTGGATATAGCACCAGTTTTAAGGGTATTTTCACCACCTGTGGATTATTTGCATTGTCATGATAATGATGAATTTGTATTTTTTTCTAGTCCATGAAAAGGATTGCCAGAAATCAGTCTCCAGACATTCGGCAGATTGACTTAGATGTCAACAGAACATATAGAGATCACATCATGTTTAGGGAAAGATATGGAATCAAGTAAGAACATTTAAGCACATGTTGCCATAAGGATTTTATATAATCCATGTTCATGTAACAATGGTTAGAGTACAGAACTGTCATAAAAATGTTCTGTTTCGTCTCTTCATTCAATTTTAACTGCATATAATTAATGTTTGCGCTTACTTTTTCATCTTATAGACAGCAAGCATTGTTCCATGTTCTTGCAGCATATTCCATGTACAATGTGGTAAGCTTATGTGTATTGTAGAATGGTTTTCAAGGAATTTCAAATAACCTGAAACAGTCATTAGAAGTTCCAAGCATCAAATTGTTCTTATGTCTTTAATTCAGACCAATGTCTGATTATCTGGTTTTTCTTATTTTAAGTAAATTTGGAAAATGCAGGGCGTGAAATTAATTTTTTTTCTGATAGCCACTTGGCTCCTAAATTCTTCAAAGTGGTAATCAATTCAAAAAAAGTTAGTCGCCATTTTTAAAGACAAACAAAACCCTTTTTTTACGCTGTCAGCCTTCTAGATAGACCCTCAAAAATTAAGTTAGGAAAGAGATCTTTCACGTGCTACAAAGTGGACACTAGGATGGATGATATATAACATTTAAGCTCACCTAAATCCAAGATAGATAAAGGAGTAAGTTTCTAAAGAAACTGTGGTGCTGCGTCGGTGGGAGAGTATAGCAGGTAATTTAGTGTTAACAACTGGGTTGAAAATGTAAATTAGCCACCGTAAAGGGTAAAAAAGCTGACGTTTTGAGCATTAGCC
Source organism: Pocillopora damicornis (assembly GCF_964200805.1). Taxonomy (NCBI): domain Eukaryota; kingdom Metazoa; phylum Cnidaria; class Anthozoa; order Scleractinia; family Pocilloporidae; genus Pocillopora; species Pocillopora damicornis. Next base: position 7,880,697 of record NC_142671.1, read on the forward strand.
CTTCGTCAGAGCGATTGACTTGGCTTGTGCAACATTTTGGAAACAAACTTAACAGGGAAGTTTGCTATGGATTTATCTTTGCAAATCTTTTTAATTCACTTTATTTCTGAGTAAGGTTATTATGAAACAATCTTGTCATCAATTTGGTGACTAATTTTCAGGATTTGGTTGCCAAATTAGCCTGTATTAGGTACAGTTTCACGCCCTGATATGTTACCTCAACATCCACTAATAGTCTTCGACAATAACAAAAAAAGCCACCAAATGTAGGAACAAACACTGGAAACTTAGAATTTTTGGCATCAATCAGTTTTGTTCATTGTACAAACCAATGATTGATTACATGTACTTCTGGTGTGATAGGAGGTAGGCTACTGTCAAGGCATGAGTGGGATAGCCGCCTTGCTGTTAATGTATCTTAATGAAGAGGTAAGTGCCCTTACTTTCTTTATTGGGTGCTTGTCATATACATTATACAAACTTGAGCCCTAGTGCTTTAGGTTAAATTATGCAGCAAGTGGTGTACTTGTGAAATGATCAATCTAGAAATGCTTTTTGTAAGTAGGTGAAGCAATGTGGCCAAAAGCTTTTAGGTTATTATTCAACGGTAGTTTTTGTTGGTAAAAGTGCTTTTTATATGGAGGTAACGATCCAACTCTGTTTTATAATTCATTTTTGTCTTTCTTTTAGGATGCTTTTTGGGCATTGTCTGCACTCCTCACTGACAAGAAACATGCCATGCATGGTGGGTAGTCCTCACACGTCCTAACTCCCTTGCCAATTTTTTTTTTTTTTTTTTTTTGGGGGGGGGGGGGGACTACATTTATGTTTGTAACATTGTAACATTTATAACATTTGTAACATTGAAGGAAGGGAGTAGAGGAGGTCCTAAGAAGTTAAATTCATTTACTAAATAGATGTACAATGTTGTAAGCACCATACAGTGCAGCTACATTAGAATTTTTAAGTCTAGATAAGGGTACCTCTATAATGTGGAGGCCTGTTGACCCCTTCAACTCCCATCTTATTTTGATTGAAATTAGAAGGCCTGTCTAATTTACAAGGAAATTCATGACAGTCAGCAGCAAGAATGACATGTCTTTATTGGATCCTGGGGTGAAAGGGTTCATAGGAAAACTGTGTTTCATTTTGATTTTAATACATCAGGCACAATATGATATTGGCATTATTTAAACTGACCGCATGTTTTAAATGTTAATTGCTCTTTGTGTTGCTGTCTTTTTGAGTGCTGCATAAGTAATTGGTGGGAATTATATCTCCTACTATTGTTGTAAAGTATGTATTGTTATATTTTTTCCTATCTAAGGTTTTTTTGTACCTGGCTTTCCAAAGCTGATAAGATTTCAAGAGCACCATGATAAGATTTTAAGGAAACTTTTGTCAAGACTTCACAAGAATTTGGTAAGTTCTTATCTTAATTAGGCAAGTGGCATATGTTCATTGTACTCATTAGTAAGAAATTCTGAAGTACTGTATATTTTGATATTAAAAGCAATGCCTAGGTACGTTTCCCAATTTTCATCAGGGTCTTTTAAGTCTAGGTAATATCTTCATTTAGTTTACTGATGATAACTCAGGTACATGTACTTGTCATCATACTTGTCACTGTAAGATACATGTGCATTGATGATTGGTGATGCACCAGTGGGGTTTTTAAGAATTCTTGTTCTTGAGAAGAAGAATTCCTGATTCTTGTGGCAAGAGTTTCTGAAATTGCGATTCTGTTTGTAAGATTTGCCATTAAACTTTCTTTCCAGAAGAACTTTCTGCTTCATTGCCTGCCAAAAAGACTTCTTTTTTAGTTGAGAAAAGAATTCTTGTTTCTGACAGCAAGAGTTTCTAAAATTGCAATTCTATTCATAAGATGTGCAATTAACCCTTTAACTCCCAGATCAAATTTGTAATTCTCCTTATGGTCAATCATACAATTCTTATAACATTAGTTCAGAGAATTTAGTATTGGATCAACTAATTATCCCCAAATTGATATTTTTCTTTGTGCATATCACTTATCTGCTTGACATTGTATTTGTATTGTAAGGATAAATTCTTTCCGGGTCACTCGTGGGAGTTAAAGGGTTAACCATTCTTTCTAGAAGAACTCTCTATTTCTTAGCCTTCTAGAAAGAATTCTTGTTCTTAAGAAAAGAATTCCCAGTTCTTGTGGCAAGAGTTCCTGACATAGAGATTCTTCTTGAGATATTCAGATGTAGTGCATTCTTACCAGAACAGAAGAATTCTCTTCTATTCAATCTTTTTGCAAGAACTTTAATTCTTCTTGAAATAATCACAATAAAATTACTCTTTTGATGAGAATTTTGGTTCTTAACAGGAGAAATTACTATTAGGGGAAATTAGAGTGTTAGAACACTGTATGTAATAGTTACCAGAGTACCTCTTTCTTGAGTGTTCAATTTTCTTTGTTTTTTCAGGTTTGATTTACTGTTGCTCGTACTAACTTTGCTCTTTCCTCTAGGAAAAAGAAGGTTGTTATTCAACTCTTTATACTCTGAAATGGTTTATGCAGTGCTTTCTGGACAGGGTATGCCGTAGTGCTATTACATGTATATGTAGTAAAAAAAAATGGAGATTTCCTGAGATTGAATGTTGTACTTTGTACAAAGAGAATTACTTCTACTTATGAATGATGAACTGTAAAGTTTGTGGTAGAAATTATTAATGAAGATCAATAATATAAATTATTTGCAAGTAGTTTTTTAGTAATAAGTTTTATGATGCTAAGGGGATTTTTTTTTACTAGATTAAAGCATTATGCATTTGGTTGCAGTCTGTTTGGAGTGCTGTCTTGGGATCTAAGGCATCAATCAGTATTTTTGATTAAAGAAGACTTGTTTCTTATGGTGCATTCCAAAGAACTGAAAATATCCTCAGAAATTACAGTTGAGATTAGACTCATTTTGTATACTCTTGGGCTCAGACTTAATGTTGTTTCATTTGCCATCAAAGTTTTTTGCGCTGCAAAAATGTCATGCTGAAAGGAGAAAACTGTTATATAATTAAAGAGTTCTTTTACGTGAATTTCTAGGTGCCATTTACATTAACACTTAGATTGTGGGACATATTCATGTTGGAAGGGGACCGACTGTTGACTGCTATGGCCTACAACATCATGAAAATGCACAGAAGTAAGTTAATAATATATAGATTTAGCCAAGCCTAAAAGCGGAGCTCGCATTTTTTTTTCCCGCACGTCTCGCCTAGAACCCGGGTCGTCCGACTCGGAGCCCGGTGCACTGACCACTGGACTACTGAACAAAGCCGTGGCGTTGGCGTGCCCGCGGAACAGTTGACCACGCATGTTAAAAGTAGCACCTTGTACGGTCGTGCATCCAATTGTATAATTATGGGGCTACGCTCTGCGAGCTCCGCTATGATTGAGTGGATTGAGTTGTACCTACGTGTAATGCTGGATGCATCCAGTTACTTGCTGTCTAGCTGTCTGACTTATCGACCGACTAGCGAGTCTGTCTAAATTGATTTTAGATGACCAGACTTACATACCAAGTTTTTCATTGAGTAATTTGTTGGCGGGTGGAAAAACTTTGAAGATCGTGACTGTTTGATCACTTATATGGCCTCCATCGCTATTTAACGTGGTAAATTATTGGAACCCTGACTACCATTTTGTACTGCAATGGATACTCACAACATATACAATGTGTGCTGCACTTTTAGTTTGGTCAGAAGATGAGTACATGTAGCTGTTTCTTGAGTGTAACCGCTAATTCTTGAAACTAGTGATTTAACTTATTGAATTCATAGTTTGTGCGCGTACATGAAGTGACACTTACTGATGTAGATTTGAATAGTGTTGGAACAACTTTCAATAAATAAATGAGTTCAACGGGATTTGAACCTTTGATCTTGCGATCCTGCTGCGATGTTCTTATCAACACGGTAAGATTTGAGACGAGTCGAGGAGAGGTTTGCAGGGGGCCTGGGGGCCTCATTTTTGCTAGACCCTTTGCAGACCTCTGGCTTGCTTCTGCTGCTGGTGTTGCTGAAGGCATCATACACTCCCGTAGGTAAAAAGAGGCTCGTGTGAAAGTGCTGACAATGAGGCCTACTCTTAATAGGTCCAGTGTATGATAAGGGCTGTTCCGCTTTGTTTCTTCACAGAAATCTTCATAAAGATGGGCCTCGAGGACGTCGTTCAGTTCTTACAAGAGAAAATGCATGCATATCACTACGACGACGATGAAGTAATCGAGTTGCTCCAGGCTGCGATGTTCGACTTGAAACGTTTGGGATTGGACACTCCACCTGCGCCCTCCAGGGCGGAGTTCCCGTCTCTCCCACCGGGTGCTTCATTAAAACGAGGCGTCTATCAAACAGCATCTGCGCGTGCACGCAAGAACAAAGAGAAAGACAAAATTATCCGCGTACCCATGGACAGGCCTCCTTCGCCAGTCTCACCGGAAATATCACCTCTTCGTGGCGTTCCGACGAATTTGTCGCATTCACCTCCATCTAATATGAATCGTAGCGAGACGTCTGTTTCGACATTTCCCGGTACTCCGACGGAATACCGAAGTGAAGCATCGGTATCAACGATAATAGAAATCAAGCGACACCCTCAACTACCTTCGAGTTACCGAGGAGACTTGAATAATCAGCGCACAACGCACGACGACCCTCGATGGTTAGATCATCGGAAGAGCGATGGACACGAGGTGGAGATCTCACGGTACAAACCACCAGATGGACGAATAGTGTATCATTCCGAGAGCGTTCTCCCCTCTTCCGACAGCGTTACGGACGGCAGCATGCGGAGACGAAGAACCACCGAAGGTTCTTACAACTCGATGTCAACATTTAGGCCAATCAATGGAGACGTGGATGCGCTTGTGATGGCTTCCAGGCCCGGCGGCTCACCTGTTTGGAAACATCACTCAAACGAACACCAGGTCACTTTAACTTTAGTTTAAGCTAGCTTAACAGGGACAGGCGATATTTTATTCTGCTTCTGTGAATGAGGCTCGTCACGTGCTCATTATTCAGTAGATAACATCGATGGTTCTTAATTCAATCGAGTTCCATGTCCGTGTACACAATTAAGGTAGGAAAGGTTCAGTATTAACTCCTTAATGCATTATCCAGTGAATAAGTGAAGAGAATAGACGAACTGATTAGCTGGGGGTTGTTACCCTGACAAAACACCAAATTCTCTCCACTGATTTGTAAGGAAATGAATGGTCACTAGAGGGGCGAGTTACCAATCAGATCTTGAGAGTTAATAGGTAAGGAACCAATAGGGCAGTTCAGGGGACTCAAGAGAGTTTCGTAGGTTTGGAATTATGGGGCCAACAGGGGATTAGCAATTAAGGTCGCGTAAGCGCTTCGCGTTAATGGGTAATGGAGGCTTCATTTGTAAGAATATAATCAAAGGCATGGCCTTGAACAATCAAAGTCGGCAATATGTATTAAATTGTCAACAGATGTGAAGACATCAGCTGTCTTTTGTATGTATCATGTTATGACTTTCTTTTTCTTTCCAAAAGTTCGCCAAATGTGCGTTAAATCTGAGACGAGTCATTTTATTAAGGCTTTGTTTACTCAGTTTTCTCAGGTGGCCTGGTTTACAATTTTACGATGGAATAGACAACTGCTTGTTTTACATTTGCATAGTTTATTAATAATTGAGGATTAGTTTATGCGTTCAAATTTCTCAATCTGAATATTTTTAGCATACAGAAGTATCTTGGACGTACAGTAAATTGACGAAACTTTTAGCTGCAAGGAATGCAAGATTTTGCGAGGATATAGTCTTTCGGTGAATTTTTATCAGCGTCAGTTATTTAAGTTGACCAGGTTCGGAAACACTTTGGAAGTACTCAGTGAAATTCCTTTGAAATGAATTCGAATTATCTGAGCGTACTGCTTCAGTTATACGCATAGTATTTTACAGAGAGCATTTATTTTAGTTTCAATCATGAATTAATTGGAATATTACGCAATGGACTTTTTTTTTGCTACAATAAAAGCGAATTTTAGAATTTTAGAATGGATTTAGTATTCCAAGAAATTTCTCTACGTAGCAGCCATTCTTCGAAGTCATTCATTGTGTGAAAAACTTTTTGTTTCCTATTTTTAATATTAACATCTCTGTGCGAATGCCTTGAATAGAACTGACTTGTCACTCGTGTTTACACTTTCCAAACGGGATTAAATAATTTTCAGTTTTGAATGTAAGAATTGATTGTCATCACCTTTTTTTTTTCCTTTGTGAACTTTTCTCTTTTTTTAAGGAGTATAATCTTATGAAAGATGCTACGGATTTACTTGAAATATCTCCGGATAACTAAAAACCTCATAGCACCACAGCTTCTTAGCTTTCTCTACAGTTAACCAATGCTGCTCCTCTTAGCAAGCACATGCGTTGGCTTAAGTAGCCTAATATTCTCTGAAGGAAATTCCGTGACTTCTGCCAAGTAACACAGCTAATTTCCGCATCAGCAACTTTCCAATCTAACACTTTTGTGCGCATATAACATTTCCAAGAATCATTAGTGGCGCGATTTCATTCCTTTAACAATGCATGTGGAGTCTCAGAGAGCCTACGAATCTTAATGTTTTTATCTCTCGCCATGAACCAATTAGTTATCCTAAATTTGTTCCACGTGTCTAAAGAACTGACTCTGTAAACTATTGCACTTTTGGAGTTGAGTGTCTTGACAGACTACTGGACGCATGCACAGTGGTACCATATCTTTGCACGCCTAACCTCCTGTTGGCACCATAAGCATTGGAAACACTGTAGAAGATAAAGGCAAGTGACATTTCAATGAAACTCTCTACACTTCTGTGCATGTAGTTAACAACCTTCCACTCACCACGCACCACACAACTAGCGGCTCATGCTTTCTGTAATGTCTAACTCTCACTTCTTACCTTCTAACTGATGGTTTTCCTGATGGTATGGTTCGTTGTGAATAATCTCTGTTTTGACTTTCTGACTGACCAATCTGGCTTTGCCTAAAACGAAAGTTTTAATGGGTCGTTGACGCCTTTCGACGTATTAGTAATTTGATCTGTACTTGAATATATCAGGTTCTCGCCTAAATTGCGGAGACATGTTACTATAAGGCTGCTTTCTTCATTTTTTTTCCCTAGTTTTTACGAATGCTCTTTATTTCGTTACAGAGGAGGAGCTTGCGTAGTAGCCGGGTTGGAAGCCAAACCAGTGTCAGCAGCAGGAACAGCCAGTTCAGTTTACAGAATGTCACGTGGGAAGCTTCTAAAACCAATCTGTTTGGTATCACGGAACTTTGACTTACCATGCTGGGATCCCGACAGATAATTAGTTTTTAATGTTTATTTAAACCTTGCATCACCCATGGCACTTCCGCACAAAGAAATTATCCCTCTTCCTTTTATTACATTGATTTTAACGCCCTATCCATTTCCCTTCCAAACTTTTACCGCCTCGAAAGAGACGAGCCCAAATGTGTATGGACGCTTAAGCACTTAAGTGGTCGAATTCAGCAACAGGCAGCGCAGACGATCGTTTTCTTTCCTCCTCGCTTCTTAAATACTCAAGGATCTTTCTGAGCCGACCGTGCCTCCTTAACCATGATGATCAGCGGGGAAAAATTTGACTGCGGTGGCAGAAGCAAATTGTAATCAAACTCCTCATTAAACAAGTGTATACTTCATCGTGTCTTCTGAGCCATTTATTTTGATTACAATTTCCTTAGCATGGTTCATCCTTGCGAAATATTCAATGGACTGAGTGATGTGTTGTAAATATATTGTACGTAAGCGAGCTGTGCACTCCCTGCCTGTGTTTGCGATCTTCATTAAGGCATACCGGTAGTAGATTGTGGCGTTGAATTTATGTATCAAGTGTGTGCTAGTATTCGCATGTTAGGCCCGAATGCTGGACTGTTCATAACTCTGGTTTCTCCCAGTTTTCCCATCACTGATCACGCGGAACGAGCCAGTGTGGCTAGGATTGTTCACGAATTAGATACTCCACCGAAAAAATCTGGTTTTGCAGTTTGTTAAAGTGCCTTCTTATCGACGTGTCTCAAAACTGACTGCAAAATAATCACCACGGCCAATCAAAAGAAATTCGCGTCTTATGGTTTCATCTGAATGATTGAGAAAGTTGCACGAGTTAACCGGTCACTGGGAGATATTTGGTGACTAGACTGATAATTGCAGTCCTGCCTAAGGTTCATTTCATCAGAACTATTAATTTACTCAAGTGGCGCACTCTTGGAAAGGGGCAATCTACTTATATAATTGCAAGAATGAGAATTGTAAACAGCCCTGGCTCATCGCCGGCTCCAAAACTACAATAATCAATTTTTACTCTGTAGTTGATGAACATGGCGGAAACTGAAAGTACTGGCCAATACATCGTGATTACCACGTACTTGCAGAGTTTCATAGCAAACCTAAACTTTGAAACAAATTTTATTACTACGGAGAACGGCTTTTATCTTGAAGTAGCGTAAGTTGATTAGCTGGCACCTGGTGATTGTGTTTACCGGTATTCATTTAGAAATTACATAGGAAAGCTGCTCCCATATCGAGAGGAAATGATAAAGTCTTCGAATCATTTTTAGGAAATGAAGGTCAATAGTGGTGTAGTGTTTATAGCTGCTGAAGAGCTCTCCACTCAATTGTAAGCTACTTGGCATCTGGCACCTTACTTCCGTACAATCAATTATCACACGAGTACTCTCATATTTATTCTTGAATGCTTCAGGCATTGTTCTGTCTCTCACCTCCCTTGAAGGCTAAGTGTCAATGTGACCAAACTTAAAGTACATGAAATTGATCCATGTTATGACTATCCGACTTACAGTTGGTGTTGACACGTTGAACAAGTGAGCAAGATAATTTTCATGAAACCCTTGTCTTAATCTGCACATTACAAGAAAAAATTCGTCCATTGGCCTTAGAGACGTAGCTTTTCCTTCTTTCTTGAAAGAGTCCTCTGGTCGTAATCAACAGGGACTTCAACATTTCCAGAACGCCAGTAGGCAATCTTTTCTCCCCGCTCTCAGGGATTAAGTTAATTGTACACCGCCTCAAAAACATCCCAGTTATCAAAACCAGTGTAAAAAGCTGCTGTATTTTTCTTAGCTTTCAAATTCTCAAGCAAAAACTGTTTCTTTCTAAGGTTTGTGATTTGCCGCTGAGCATTTTCTAATCGTAATTTAGTGTCATTGATTTCCTGCTCTAATTCTTCAATTCTTTTGTTTTTGTTTGTGATGGTTTCCGTCAAATCATAACATTCTGGAACGCAGCAGCGTGTAGGCATTCCTTCCTGATCCTAAACGTGTATTGTACTCGATGATTGACCCCAATTGAGTATTATTGTCTTAACACAAAAGCAAATAAAAGTGCTCTGTGAGCAAACTCGTGAATTGACACGTGATTTTTTGGATTATGTTTAATGTTATCTGGTTTAGGGAATTTTGTAGTTGATTTTCATATCTAGAGTAAGAGCAGAAGTTCAGTGTTCGCTAATGTAGCAAAGAAACAAAGTAACGTTGGGATAAGAAGGCATTACAATTGAAGTGATCATGCTATTACATTTGACAAGGGTGGATGATGTCATGTGTTTTAAACATATATCATTTTTGTTTCTGGTTCTTAAGAAAAGGTTGGGAGTAAATGAGGGTGAAAAGTGAAATTTACTGTCTATCATTGTAAATGTTGGAAAATCAAGGCAGTACTGTCATAATGAAAACATTAACGATTCCCTTTTTATCAAATGAGACCAAACGGGAACGAGTTTTGATTGATATAACTAAGCCAAGACTGCCACCGTCATTTTGGATCTCCGCCTGGGTAGATTTTAGTCACGTGCTAGACAACGTATACTCAAGAACAAGATAGAATTTCATTTCAGGCCTATTTATTAATTTTGTGGTGTATGACTTTCGCATTTCAGTACGTAATATTTATTTTGAATCTTCAAGCTGTCTTGAAACTTAAAAGAAAATTGTTCTTTAAGAATTCATTGAAAATCGCTAGCTAAAATGGTTTGTTTGGGTGTTATTTGATTTTCGTGTTAACTTGTAATTTCGTCAGTCGCCGGCATCTTGTTGCTTCACACTGGAGAAACACACGATACGAAACGTAATGATCGATTTTGTCCTCAATCTCACACCATAACAGACAACACCAGGTCACTTTAACTTTAGTTTAAGCTAGCTTAACAGGGACAGGCGATATTTTATTCTGCTTCTGTGAATGAGGCTCGTCACGTGCTCATTATTCAGAAGATAACATCGATGGTTCTTAATTCAATCGAGTTCCATGTCCGTGTACACAATTAAGGTAGGAAAGGTTCAGTATTAACTCCTTAATGCATTATCCAGTGAATAAGTGAAGAGAATAGACGAACTGATTAGCTGGGGGTTGTTACCCTGACAAAACACCAAATTCTCTCCACTGATTTGTAAGGAAATGAATGGTCACTAGAGGGGCGAGTTACCAATCAGATCTTGGGAGTTAATAGGTAAGGAACCAATAGGGCAGTTCAGGGGACTCAAGAGAGTTTCGTAGGTTTGGAATTATGGGGCCAACAAGGGATTAACAATTAAGGTCGCGTAAGCGCTTCAGATCGAGAGGAAATGAAAAAGTCTTTAGTGTCATTGATTTTCTGCTCTTACTCTTCAATTCTTTTGTTTTTGTTTGTGATGGTTTCCGTCAAATCATAACATTCTGGAACGCAGCAGTGTGTAGGCATTCCTTCCTGATCCTAAACGTGTATTGTACTCGATGATTGACCCTAATTCAGTATTATTGTCTTAACACAAAAGCAAATAAAAGTACTCTGTGAGCAAACTCGTGAATTGACACGTGATTTTTTGGATTATGTTTAATGTTATCTGGTTTAGGGAATTTTGTGGTTGATTCTCATATCTAGAGTACGAGCAGTAGTTCAGTGTTCGCTAATGTAGCAAAGAAACAAAGTAACGTTGGGATAAGAAGGCATTACAATTGAAGTGATCGTGCTATTACATTTGACAAGGGTGGATGATGTCATGTGTTTTAAACGTATATCATTTTTGTCTCTGGTTCAAAAGAAAAGGTTGGAAGTGAATGAGGGTGAAAAGTGAAATTTACTGTCTATCATTGTCAATGTTGGAAAATCAAGGCAGTACTGTCATAATGAAAACATTAACGATTCCCTCTTTATCAAATGAGACAAACAGGAACGAGTTTTTAGTGATGTAACTAAGCCAAGACTGCCAACGTCATTTTGGATCTCCGCCTGGGTAGATTTTAGTTACGTGCTAGGCAACGTATAATCAAGAACAGGATAGAATTTCATTTCAGGCCTATTTATTAATTTTGTGGTGTATGACTTTCGCATTTTAGTACGTAATATTTATTTTGAATCTTCAAGTTGTCTTGAAACTTAAAAGAAAATTGTTCTTTAAGAATTCACAGTAAATCGGTAGCTAAAATTGTTTGTTTAGGTGTTATTTGATTTTCGTGTTAACTTGTAATTTCGTCAGTCGCCGGCATCTTGTTGCTTCACACTGGAGAAACACACGATACGAAACGTAATGATCGATTTTGTCCTCAATCTCACACCATAACAGACAAAGCTTTTGAACATCTGTAAACTCCGAGCGCTTCGCAGTAAGTGATATTTTCAATGAATCTTCGGATTGTTTTCAAGTTCAAGGATTGTAAATTACAATTTTATGAAAAACGAAGGTTGTTCTATTATTTCAGCGTGAATCCTTGCATGCCTGCCAGTCGCTGGCACCGCTTGTTGAAACTAAAAGGAAAAAAAAAACTCTTTTAAGATTGTCATCGGCTTCTTTTTCACCCCACCACTATTCTTAGCAACAAAGGTCGACATTTCGTTTGTTTATTGCTCGCCAAAAACTATCAAATGCACTCAAAAGCCTAAAATCGAAAAAAAAGTTTACAGGAATCGACCAATCGAGCGAGCGAACGAATGCCATTCTCCACACCATATCTACAACTCGCTCTTGCGCATGCGCGCAATTCATGAGTTAAAAGCTTGACCTAAAACCACTTCACGTGCGCTCTGCTTACGTCTGAGAAGCTTTTGTGGCCTCGTTTCCATACAAAATCGTTACCAGTTCCGGCCTTCGGCTATTGTGAAAGTCGTGTAACTTTACGAACAGACTCATGTGCTTATACCCGCTTCGTCGCTACAGAAATATTTTGGTTTGTGAATACAACCATCGAGCGACAAAATGAGTAAGTTCAATTCTGAGATGTGCACTTATTTTTTTCCGAATCGTCTTTCCTGTACATCTTTCCTCGGTGATTCTCGCGTCTTAAACCTTAAAGTGCATTTGATAGTTTTTGGCGAGCAAGGCGGAAGTAGAGATGGGCGTTGTTTAGTATCTCGGAAGCTTTTAGCGCGACGATGCCAGTCGTTTCTCATACCAGTGGTCTTTTTCTCAAATTTTGAGTTAACAGAAATAAGTGAGCAAATACAAGCGGAGTCTTTTGTTTCCTTCAGTCGAAGGCGGCATGATTGCCTGGCAAAATAACATGCATGGAATTCTGTCTTGAATATTATCACAGCTCTCGCGTTAATCCTTCGGTAGTGACATTATGTATAGGTAATCACAAGATTTCGAGTGCAGTTTGAAATAAATAAGCACCATTAAACTTTTTCAAAGACTAACAAAATTGCATGAGCCTGGCGAGTGCAATTTGTGGTCTTGTTAAAAATTTACAAGTGCTTATTCATTCCAAATTGCACGAGAAAATAATGTGATGGCGTGGCGCAGCAGGTGCAAAAATAATTTATTCAAACCGTATGTTCGGTCAAAACAACCGCGTAAGATTAAAACAATAATTATATAATGATATTTTCGCATCTTCAAGGCACAAAAAAGGGGGCTGTCCTGGTGTACCGGTACAGGGGGGGAATTCCTATTGTTTTCATATCAAAACATGGAGTTGTGACGCAGTTCGTTAGTGTTTCGTTCCTTTGTGTACCGGTACACGAGGACACAACCCAAAAAAGTTCAAAGTTCGGCTAAACAGTTCAAGGAATTGTTCAGTCTGTGTCAGAATCACTCTCGATGAAATGGAATCGTCGTTTCCGAAGTTTAGCCATGTTTGTTTTTAATTCCGGCGTAGAATCGCTCGAGCAAAATGTTATGATGGTCGGCTCGTAATTTTCGATTTCCTTGGCAATTCCCTTCTCTAAACAATACTTTTTCCAATCCGACAACAAAAACACAGTGCTTTTTACAGTGTTTTCGTTGTTAGAGCTGTTTTTCAGCAGCTGTGTTTTTGTTGCAGTGGCCTTAAACGCCGGCCGTTGTTTGGCTCGCAAACTTACAGAGTAACCATACCTTGCGACATCCAAGGCTCGCATTTGATTGGCTATCTGTAAGTTTCTTTGATTATTGACCAATCAGAATGTCTAGTTTGTTACTTCTTTGCACTGAATTAACTCTCTTCTGCATTGAATTACCTGAAAACTGTATTTATCTTAACCAATCAGAACTGAGTAATTTTTTCATCCATATTATTAATTACATAAATCTGCAAGATAGATTCATTCGATTTGCGTTACGTGTTTTAGCTGGGGGAAATCAGTGTAAACAAGCTTGCCGCTTGTACTCGAGAAACTCGTCATAGAATACAAATCGATAGCTTTCAGCTTTTGAACTTTTGCTACTTCCTGAACAGGACAGAGCTCCTTTCAGTTTCGCCCATGTAGTCGACAAGTGTAGGATGTTACAATTTAATTTGACGAGGGGATGTTTTATTGTTTTGGACGCTTCTTTAATCGAGTCTCTTCCAGTTGCCTTTTTGACTTCGAAATGCCACCTAACAATTTGATTTAATACGCAACTTTGCTAATACTGGCGTCCAGATGAATGCTGGGTTGTCCGAGTCAGGTTCAGGGTCTTCCGCTTCCTGTACCACGGTTCTCCTGCCTCCCGTGATTTTGTGCCCCTTTGCCTCCCGACTCTCACCCTTCATTGTGTTGCTCCCGTCTTCAGGTTAATCAAGAGGATCAGAAACCCGGGTTTGAAAACTGAACTGAGCAATCCTGTTCATTTCATGGCCTTTGTTTTGGCGGTGGGGTCATTGGGTCCCGACAGGAGCTCATTACCTGGAGCCTCCATACCAATTGTACCCTTGAGTCAACCCTGTCCCGTTTCTTTATTTTTTGAACTGAGATATGTGTACGTTATATACGTTCGCAGAAACTTTCCGCGCTTTTCGCCATAATTAAAATACTTTCGTGCGGCCTGCATGTGACGTAAAAAATATAGGACCCAGAGGGTAAGTATGGAGGATGGAAGCTCCGGGTAATGGGCTTCTGGGCCCGATGAAAGTTATTAAAGGTCAGTTTTCTAAATTAAACTAAGTTTCAGAAACCTGGTTATCACAGTTTGACCATCGCTTTTGACGTCTCGTTCTGCTTCCGCTTTCCGCCCCCCTTGTTCTCCTGCTTCCCGCCCTCTCCCGCCCCCTGTTCTCCTAGGCTTCCGCCCCCCGTCCCCCTCTACAAGAAAAGCCTGACCGAAAAAGTTTTTGGCGCGGTTAAGCTGGGTTTGGAAACTCTACCTACGCGTACTGAAGAAGAGGAAAGAATGAATGAATTAGTACTTGTACATTATTTCTCATGACATGTTTTTATGTAAAGTTTTAAATACTTTCAAAAATTCTTTAAAATTAAATGTTTAAGCAAACATAGTTTACATGTAAATGATCTTACCAAGTATTTGGATGTGTTATGGCTCTTGTAACTGCAGTATGTTGGTGCCTATGCCTCTGCCATGGAGGGTTTGTGAAGATATATTTTTGTGCAGTCAATGATTGAACAAACCCTGTGGAATGGTTTAAAGGCTTCAGGGTAGAATTTTACATTTTTCTGACTTGGCCATTTGATCAAACCTTGAAATTCTCTCGCTAAGAAAGGAATCCAAGTTTATAATACTGTGGACACATTATTTGCTGAAGTCTTAAATCTCTAGGCTAAGTCTTCCTCTGACAAATTTTGTCGTAAGCGGCATAATGTCAAGAAAAATTATTGTTCAACTGTTGACTTTCGTTTTCTTCCAGGCTTACATTTACATAAGCTCCTTTGATAACTTTTAATCATTTGTGACCTTTTCCCTTTGAAATATTGCAACTTTTGCACTTTTTGTTTTATCTTTGATACAACAAACTGAACACTCTGTAGTGTCGTCATTCAGACATAGAGAGACTATTC
This sequence comes from Pocillopora damicornis, assembly GCF_964200805.1. NCBI lineage: Eukaryota > Metazoa > Cnidaria > Anthozoa > Scleractinia > Pocilloporidae > Pocillopora > Pocillopora damicornis. Next base: position 7,895,938 of record NC_142671.1, read on the forward strand.
CTTCTTCATTGCCAAAGGCTAACCTAACTTTATTGATAAACACGTTACACATATACAAGTATGAGAGTTTACTGACTTATAGTAATTTTACAGCATGCAGGTATTTCCATTACAGTAGGATTACTGCGAGTAGTACATTTACTGAATTAAGTACAAAGTGCTCACCTTAGAACCCATACTAAGGTTGTTGTCAATAATTAAGATAGGTACATGTATAATCAATACACTACACACTCCATAATTTTGGAGGCCAGTATATATTTCAACAAGATGTTCAGTTTCTTTGATGTCTTTATATCAAAAGCTTTTTCTTTCATTTCATCAATTGTGGTTTTTGCCTGCTTGAGTTGTTGCTGTAGATCAGACACTATTTTTTGAAGTTGTAGACACAAAGGGCAATGAGCATCCAATTCTTGTTCACCTTGAGGACATTTCTGTCCATAAATGCCAACTGGTAGAGCATAGGTATGATCATTGATAGCATGATTGTAGAGGTGCTTCCAGAGGCCATTAGCTATGTCTTTGAAGACTGATCTTCGTTCTGTTGGATCTTATAAGTAGTGTCATCGTCCAGCTGGTTTTCAAAAGCAGTATCATTGCGCCAGTATTATTACACATGTTAGAGTTGTTTAAATCCCTAGGCGGTGCCGTTTTGTTCATGGTATTTTTGGCTTCAGTCACGGTTTCAGTGGCGTTTTGATTTCCACTTTAATGAAGTAGTTACTTTTCATCTCAGCAGTCACTGGTTAATTACACTTGTAGCAATCTTTTTGGCTAGTGTCTACCCCACTTAATATTTTCTTTTCCAGAACTCTTCTTTCTTCCTTTTCGGTAAGAAATCCTGAGTTGACTGTGTATTCTTCTAGAAATAGTACTGGGTTAGGGCCGGCCATGTTTAAAATGGTTTGAATAAATACAAGGGCTTCCTTTAAGTTCCTGAAGGCTGCATCTGTTCGTCCAATAATTCTTTTCCAGATGGGAATCCTTTTTTTTGTTGACATTTATAATGTCGTACCTTTTGGAGGTATCTGCAGTTGTTGTCACAACCCCACACTGAGCAGTGGTCTCCTTGGGCCATTTTCTAAGCAAAAACAGTTTTCAAACAAAAACTTTTGCTTCAGTTGGAAAGGTTTTTTCTCTCTGTTCCTCTCCTAACATAACAACGACCGAGGATGCACAAACACTGATGCCCCTTGAGTGACCTGGTACTGGCTCAGAAACCCCAGCGTTGATCTGGAGGCCAGTATTAGCAAAGTAACTTATCGAGTTCTTATGCAGTTGAGCTAAGTAGAGGCTCATCTGATATCAGTCGATTTCATTTCACAGGTCAATAGGGGTGACTGCTTTCAACGCGTGAAAGCAATAATCCTATTTATGTGAAAAGATAGAGGGGCCGCAGCCAGGATAAAACATCTTGTAAAATTTAAAAAACGATCTCTGGCTAAAACTTTTAAAAAATACGAGCTTTCGGCTGTTTGCGCTACAGCCTTCAACGGGTAAAATGATAAAAAGGTAAGAAATACTAGGTGTGAAGTACAAAGTAAAAAATTAAAAATGCTGATAACTAAGAATGTTTGTTAAAAAGAATGTTGTATTGTCCGGGCAAAGGACAGGAATTGTTGTCCGCATTGGGAGTTAACTTGGAATGCCACGCTTCTAGTGTTTTTCTTGTTCTGAGACCCATTGTCACCTGTATTGGCTCAGCCCTCTACAACACGTCCAAGTTTCTAACGGATATTCTATCTCCAATTCAAAATCGTAACGGATACTCTGTTGCCAATTCCTTACAGTTTTCCAAAGAAATATCTGACATCAAGATCGACGAGAACGAAGTCTTGGTTTCCTTCGATGTTGTATCACTGTTCACCGCGATCCCTGTTGACAAAGCATGTGATTACATCAAGATCAAACTGGAACAGGATGCCTCTCTTCCATCCAGAACAAATTTGGACATCAGTGACATAATATCACTCCTCCAATTTACCCTGTCCAACAACTATTTTATGTTCAATGACAGAGTCTATAAACAAGTACACGGATGCGCTATGGGCAGTCCAGTCAGCCCTGTAGTGGCCAATCTCTGTATGGAAGAGATCGAGGAAAGTGCGATTAACAGTTCATCCGTCCCTCCTAAAATCTGGAAACGTTATGTCGATGATAGCTTCTGCATCATCAAAAAAGACAATGTGCCAGCTTTCCATGACACATTAAATTCAATTGACGCCAACATCTCTTTCACCATCGAAATTGAAAGTGACAATAAGATCTCCTTTCTCGACACTTTGGTCACCCGTAGAAATGGCACCATCGCTGTCGATGTTTACAGAAAGCCTACGCACACGGACAGATATCTAGACTACAATTCTCACCATGATAATAAACACAAGGCCAGCACAGCAGCAACTCTTCTACACAGAGCCCTAAAGCTACCCAACTCCTCCGAAGGAAAAGAACGAGAACTAAATCGAGTTTATTCAGCACTTGAATCTAATGGTTATCCATCGAACTTCATTAAAAACATCCAGGCCAAAAAAACCCGACGCTCAACAGTGTTGTCCCCGAAGGAACTTGTTGGCACATTTTTCAAGATGGTCGAGGCGTCCGAATCACGCAAGTCGTTCGCCTCTCTTCCATACATTAAAGGCGTAACAGAACCTCTGACTCGTGTCCTCAAAAAACACGACATCACAGTGGTGAACAAACCACTCATCACCCTCCAACAACAGTTCCCGGCTCCAAAATTTCGACCATCGTTGGAATCGCAAACAAATGTTGTTTATAAAATTCCTTGTGGTGACTGTTCATGGTGTTATATTGGTGAGACTGGCAGGGCCTTCAACACAAGAAAGAAAGAACACCTCAGAAATGTGAAAACCGCGGCAAAAGGCTCAAGAATTTCCAATCACGTCTGGGCCAATAGTCACGCAATAGACTTTGATAATGCATCTATTATTGACAAAGGCAGTTTTAGAACAAGAAAAACACTAGAAGCGTGGCATTCCAAGTGAACTCCCAATGCGGACAACAATTCCTGTCCTTTGCCCGGACAATACAACATTCTTTTTAACAAACATTCTTAGTTATCAGCATTTTTAATTTTTTACTTTGTACTTCACACCTAGTATTTCTTACCTTTTTATCATTTTACCCGTTGAAGGCTGTAGCGCAAACAGCCGAAAGCTCGTATTTTTTAAAAGTTTTAGCCAGAGATCGTTTTTTAAATTTTACAAAAATCCTATTTATGTTTTCTCAAGAAGATGTAAGCAATGAGTGGTGATATGCAGTTCAGTCAAACGGCTAATCACGAACAATGTTTACATTTAGTACTTATATTGACATGATACGGCAAAGTTTCCTTTCTGAATATTTTTTCTCGTTGGAGTCTTTCGTTCTTCTTTCATTCTTCTAGATAACTGAATAAACAAGAAATTATTTTCATTTGCATAAACCCTAACTTTGTCGAAGTTGTTGACTAAATTAGAACTAGTCACTTTTTGAAAGAACGTATACATCTATATTCACTTAGCTTAATGGAGATATTAAGATCATTAACAATGTGTATTGCAGTAGACATTGCTTTAAGTTAATAGTAATTGGAAGATCTCAAACTACAATGCTGATGGTCCATCGAAAAATGAAATTCAAGCAACAAAGTTACTTATGGTCATTCTGGGCTGGTTATTGACATAAGTTCTAACCCAGGAAGCGGTTTTATGCAAGCAGTGGGTCTCAGAGATTCTCTCTATGAGGGTTGATTTAATTAAATGTCCTTCCACTGTTAGTTCTTCTCCTTCTTGACACTTTTCACAAAAAGAAATGTTTAGATGAAAGGTGTGATGAAAATAATTGGAATGCAGTTTTGTTCAATAATGGCTAAACTTTGTTTAAATAACTGTACTCAGTGATTACAACTGTGCACATTTGTATGGAAAGATGTGCTATATTTTCATTAGAATGATGTGCTGTTGTGCATTTCACAAGTAATACATGCAGTTTGGTAATATCTCATCAATCACAATCATCAAAAAATAGAAACAATTCCATTTCCAAATTGATTTTGGACACCCTTTTTAAATAGCCAGTACGTTATTGGAAGTTTGGAAGATTGATTAGCGTTTGCTGACATGTAGCTTTTCGTTCATGAAGTTTGCTTAGGTTTAAAAAATAAGCTATTTACAATTAAGGCTATAAAATATTTAAAAAAAGAAAACCAAACAATTTTCATCATCAGCGTAATTATTTTTATGGCCATGGAATTTTACCTTGATGATCACCCAGTCATACGTGAAAACATTTGATTTTTACCTTTAAGATATTTTAGCTCACAGACAATTTTTTTTGTATAGCTTTTTACCATCGACTTTTGTTTTCAGGCTTTTCATCTGAGATAGATTATGAGGAAACAAGAAAACATATTGTGGCAAAGTATGACAGAGTAAGTTGTCTTGAAATCTAAAATACAGCTGTATTGCATCATAGAATGTAACTTTGTAGAAATGACGTGAACTTTTAACTGTGCAATATGGTTTTCCAATCTACGAAGTTGTTGCTTGAGAGAGAGGGAGCAATGAAAATAAGATATTCAAATAAAAGAATTGTTAAGTGACCACATAACCATGTATGTAAATTACATGCATGTATTCTCTCATTTTACTCTTTCCTTAAAGTGAAAATGATGTAACATCTCAGTGTCCTTTCAGATTTTTAACCCTTCAACACCCAATATCTGATTGTTGATTCTCCCCTCCAGCTGCTACACATTTCCCTGGGAATTTGATGTTAGATCAAGATAGCAACTTCTTCATTAATAATTTTGAGTATTTTCATCACTTGTTTGCTGGATAATGTATTAAAATTACATGGAGAAGTTATGTGTGAATCACTTTTGGGATTTAAATGGTATTTATTTTGTTATTTTGTGGCCTTGTATGATACAGTTTTTTTTTAAAGTACTCTGGTTTCTTGGCTCTTTAAAAGTACTCCATGTAAATATGGTATTGATAGAGACTGAAAAATTAGTTATTGTCACTCTTCAATTTTAGGGTTGTGATGAAAATGCTGGAATTGATGACTGGGAGGATGCAAACTTCTTTGTGTACAAAATAACTGACAGATATGGATTTATTCAGTAAGTGTTTAAGCACATGTACTCTTTGAATTTTTTTTTTTTTGTTGTAACATATCCTAACCCCAAATTTATTATATGATTTAAATTTAGTAGAATGAGGTGCATTAATATTTGGACAATAAAATTATTGTTTGTTAAAAGGTTGATCTAAGGTGTGGCAAACTTAGTTGCTTTGGAAATGTTGGTACTATTGCTAATTCAGAAAACACCTACATGGTACGGTGTATTAAGACATGCTGGGTATTAAGACTTACAATTAATGTGAATTTGGGTGACAGGCTATTAAGAGTATGTGCAATGTAATAATTATGCATAATTCACATCCGTATTTTGTGTATATTCTTCTTACTGTTTTGTCATTATTTGATTTTTAAAAATTCATTTATATTGCAGCAGAAATGACCAACCAGAAGGCCAAGACGATAAGGTACTCACAATCGTAAAGAGGCACACACTGAGTGTTTGCATGTTACATGAGAGTTACATTGAGTAGATGTGTTGTCCAAAATTACCCAGTGCCTTCTACTTTATTTAGAAGGAAGTTGGACTGGACATAAATGTCTGGTGGCCTGTCACCTTGTGGTTGTGTGCTGCATTACCCTAGATGAACCAAAGGCTTTTGGAGTCACCATTTTGTTTTTCATGAATTTGTTGTAGAATCTTTGATGAAGTAGGAACCAAGAGTTAGTCATGAGTACTGAACCTGTGCGAAAGAACATACTATTTGCCACCTTTGTGGCACAGCAAGGCATTATATCTTGTACAATATGCAAGTGAAAATAAATATCTTTTTTAAAAACCTGCAATTAATTCATGATACATGTATTCTTTGATAGCTTATAGCATTAGAACGCGAGAGAGTCCAAAAATGGATCAAGATGACAAAGAACTGGGACAAATACATACAGGGAGTAAAAGTAAAAGATTGATTGCTGCTGTATTATTTACTTAAGATTGGGCCCTAGCGTTATACTTTTGCCATGCTTTAGAATTATCCCATAAAGAAGCCACATACATATAAATAATTGCTAGCTGTGATACTTGATTGAACTAAATAGATAAATTTAAGTTTTTTCCTTGCTAATTACCTTTTATCTTTTACCTTGTTAATGACTATTTTTGTCAATTGATAATAATACATGTCTAAACACTTTTAACAATGGGCAACATTTCTGTGGCATACTATACTGTCTATACACTTATTTATTGATATCCCAGTTGATGACAACAAAAAAAGTCTATGTTTTGTACAGAAAATACCTGCCCTCAGAAAGTCTACTGTTATATTATTCACAGATCTTTATACATATATAACTTTTTATGTTTGATTTGTAAATACTCTTGTATTTAACTTGTCAATAAATATTTTTCAGTTAAGGAGACGTATCTACAGAGGAATTCCAAATTCTATGAGAGGAGAAACCTGGAAAAAACTTCTCCAAGTTGAATATGTTCCAAACAGGAGCACTGTCTATGAGGTACATGAATCAACAGTAAATATGTATTATTTTATGTTTCCAGTTATTTGTGGATGTAGCACCAGTTTATGGGTATTTCCACCACCTGTGGATCATTTCCCTTGCAAAATGGCTTTTGGAATAATTTCCTAGGAATTTTTTCCTAGGAATTCCCAAACATAACAACTCTGGTTCTAAAAACCTAGAAATTCCTAGAAATTCCCAGAAATTCCCAGAAATTCCAAGTTTACAGCCAACAGGCTTGGAATTCCTAGGAATGACTTTCCCTGAAAAGCTGTAAATCTAAAAAATTCCTAAGAATTTCTGGGAATTTTTGGGAATTTTTAGGAATGTTTAAGAATTACTGGGAACTTTAAGCAAAAATTTGAGGCTAATGATATAAAATAAATACTTTAAATTAAAAAAAACCCAGCTAAAATTCAAGTATTCAATGAAATTTATTTGGAAGCTTAATTAAGGCTTACATGTAAAATGTAAAAAAACTTCATACGGATTAATCCTCAATTACAGCTATTCATATAAAATAGTCCTAATCAATCATTAAATTTGGTTTGACACAAATTGTGAATAAAATCTGTTGATTCTTTTCCATAAACTACAATATCTTCAATTATATTTGAAAATCAAGCACTTTTGGGAGTGAAGGGGTTAATTACAGACAAATAAAATTGATTTTTTGATTAAAATCTTGTTGTAACTGTAACAATAAATTAGAATGAAGTTATCCTAAACTGCAAACTTAGCTGCTGTTTGTATTTTTTTTCCTGGGCTCACAATGAGTTGGCCTTGAATGAGGTTGTCCACAAGAAGCTTGACCATTTTGTATCTGGATTCCATGACATCTGAATTTGAAAAAAAATAATATATTTAAATATATATATTTAAAGCTCAGACCAAGCCTTTAAGATTGCTATGAGGAAAAGGGCATTCATTGAATTATCAAATTGAGAAATCTCTGTTATATTGAGTGACTTTTATATTGGAGTTAGTACATCTCTCATAGATTTTACTAAAAAAGGGCTGAATACATTATTTTGTTTTTATCAAGGAGGGCTTCTTTATGTAATAAGGTTTGTTTAATAACAGTTCCTATTATGAATCTTGATTGTTCCCAAACGTGACTAGAGGAATCTTGAAACCTTACTGATAGGTTTATTTCATTGTAAAGCATAAGCTTAAGAAACTGCGGCATGCAAGTGACCGATTCGATTCTCAGAATTATTCTAGTTTCAGTTGCGCCGAGCGTTATGTAAGCTTAATTCAACCCGCTACATCTATTCTTTTATAAGATTTTGATCACGTAACGTATATCGCAATTTTTACTCACCACAAACTTTCAAAATCGTAGCTTTACAGATGGCCACTCGACCCTTGTTTGTACCAGTCAATATGTCAACTGTTGTCCTTTCTTTTAACTCCACGGCGCCAACGACTTTCTTTTCTTTTACAACACTCACGCTGTTCTCGTTTTCCCATTGAACCACAATAAAAGCTATCTTTAGAAATGTTATATTAAGCAAAACAGTTGAGAAAAACGATCAATCGATGAAAAGTACATTCAAAGATGAGCGCCAAATGGAGTCTTCTTTGTTTCCGATCACGGGCAAGATCACGTGGATCTTTTAGGACTTGTTATTGGCTAGCAAAGTGAATCCGCTGGCTTGCCGATTGCAGTGTTAAGAGAAGCGCACAACTTTATTCTAGCTTCTCCGACCGGTTCGGGAGTTACTACATCACGGGCGACGAGCGGGGATAGAAAAAACGACCCAAATACGAGTGGTCAGCGGTGAAACAACTTTCATACTACATATATAGACAGATCATTTGTAGTATCAGGAAACAATCGTGTTGTAAAGCCGAAGTGTAAACAGTTTACTTCGCTAAATAAAATGTTAAGCAATTCAAAAGTGTTGATTGTACATATATCTTTTACTGCTTTAATAAACAATGAAGGCATCGGTGGCATCCGAAAGGTACCAATAAGAATTAAATGTACGTTTTGTAGTTGCAGAAAACAATCGTGTTGTAAAGCCGAAATGTTACCAAGTTACACTTCGCTACTTAAAAAGTTAAGCAATTTTCCTCAAGCTTTAACTGAAACAATACTTTTAATGCTCTATTAACCAACGGAGGCATCGGGAAAGACATTGGTGACACCGGGAAAGGCATCAAGAAGAATGATATTAACGTTATGTAACTTGTTGTGTGACGAAAAAAACGTATCTTGACTTGTTCAAAGCATTAATCACAGTTGGCTTCCTTTTCACTTGAATTTTGTATCCACAGCCTAAGATGAGAAATTTAAAATTTCTATCAGCTGAAGTTCTTTTACTGCATATTATATCTATTCAATCGCCCCCAATTCACGTGGAAAAAAGGCAAGTAGGAAAACACTGAGCTTCGAGAAACAGCCATGTTAAGGCTAATGTATTTACCATTCCTTAAATATTTACAATCAAGACCACTCGTTTAGGAGACCTTTTCTCCAAAGATTCACACGTGCAAATAATTCTGTTTTCCGTTCGAAATGTTTTTCTTCCTATTCAATTGAACAACTGACTTAGCGTTTAAGCCGAGAAAAAAATCACAAAGTTTGAATTCTGGGATGTTGTCCACTGTTGGCTCCATCAAGTTACGATTCTGCACCATTGACGCTCGTGGAAATCTATCTTAATTGACTACCAAGGACTGTATTTCTTATCTTGCAAATTAAGGTCTGTACATGACATTAAGTTCATCATCTGGTTCGTTGTTATAGTCAGCTTTAAAATTTAAACTTTACTTGTGCTGACAAGAAGCCACCCTAAAGGCAGATGAAATGTTGCGTAAGCGTCTCCGCGAAAGGCACATCCAGACAACTTGCATGGAAAAACTGGCCGCAGCTATCGTAAAAAGAAAATTAATCAGTCCATTTGAATAAGCTTAAATTCAACCTCTTGACTCAGGATAGGAAACCGGGATCTGTGCACTTTAAAACACTGAGAGATTATATACCTGTTTGAGAAAATCTGTTGTGGTTTTTCTCTTTTGAATGGCTTTCTGTAAGTACATAACACGTGGAGTTCAATGCCTGAAATTAAACTAACAGATCATCCATCTCTGCTGTTTCCCTCGAAATATCCAAAACAATAATTGCCTTCAACAGAAAAGCCATCGAGATGTTCTTTCAAAAAGTCGATCTCTAAATCTCTTAACATTGTTGGCTTTTGGTCTTCATCCATGGCAAAATCTTCCATTAAAAGCAAACTACAGTGCGAAAACCAAGTACCTGCCAAATTTGATTGACATTTTGACAACTGGAAATCATGATACTTTTTTTTTCGTCACGCACGTCACGCAGCTAGCTACAAACCATATATATAATTATTCTTGGTGCCTTTCCAAATGCCACTGACTCCCTCCCCGAAGCCTCCATTGTTTATTAAAGCAGTAAAAGATATGAGTTCAATCAACACTTTTGAAAAATTGCTTAAACTGTGAAGTAAACTGTTAACATTTCGGCTTTACAACACGATTGTCTCTGGAACAACAAATTATATGTCTCTATATGAAGTATAAAAGCTGTTTCACCGCTGACCGCTCATATTTGGGTCGTTTTTTCCATCCCCGCTCGTCGCCCGTGATGACCGGTTCTCTGCTTCTTGACAATGGATACCTTGGTGATATAAATAATGATGTGAGCTCACTCTATATAGAAATAATCGACAAGAATCGATCTTATTACAAATGTACGATTTGTGGCCGAAAGTTGTCGAGCAAACAAAGACTCGAAACTCACTTGAGTTGTGTTCATGGCAAAGGTGAGAAATAACACAAGCCAATCACAGTTTTGAATGCGACTACAAATCGTCTTTTACCCTAATATTTATAAAAGAAGGATACCATATTAGGAAGTATAAGAGATACATAGATGATCCCAGTGTACCAGTACGTAAATCTACAAAGCTTGACCGTAGCAAGCGTTCAGCAACATGTTCCAACACCGCCATCTCGATTCCTCAGTCAGTCGTTTCCACTGAACTCAAAGCAGTAGTGACAACAGAGTAGAGTGCGTCTTACAAAGGAGAAACATTTGTACAAGAGACAGAAGTAACTATATGCGATTACAGAGGTGCTTTGGAACTCTGGTCCACAAATAGTTATGCACTGTCCGAAGTATAAAACAATTTTGTTGATAGCTGACAGACAGAGAAGAACAACAAGTAAACTTTAGAGCTGTTATTATTGAAGTGTGACTTGCAATTTTCATTTTTATATAAAGAAGGACTTGTATTTTGCACCAAAAATAAAACAATGTAATATTTTTTGGGAGATCCAGTGATTGGGAAATTAAAGAAATTAAGTTATGAAAGGAGTACATTGGATTAATTGGCAATTTCCACTTAACATAAGTGACAGCTGGTTCATGAGAAAATCCATATTAATGTAAAGATTTACTAAAACTTAGTTTGAATAATAAATTTCATGATCTTTAAGGTATAAACATATACATGTATGTATATCTCTTGGTACGTTTTGTATAGCATACCTTTTATTGAGCCAAAGTTTTAAGCCTCTGAAATTATTCCTTTTCTTAAAATCTTCACATTCAAGGTATTGAGAATTTCTTAGAATTTATGTGGACCTCAGGGTATTAAAATTGCCTCAAATTCAATTCCCAGAAATTCCCAAGAGTTCCACACTTCTTAAATTATAGGTAGTTTCTAAAGCTGAGAATTCCTAGGAATTCCTAGGGATTCCAAGTCCTCACAAAACTGGAGTCTTCCTTTCCCAGAAATTCCCAGTAATTCCAAGCTTTTTAAATCAGAGTTAATTTGCATAGTTGGGAATTTTTGAGAATTCCTAGGAATTCCTAGGAATTCTCAGGAATTCCCAGAAAATGGGGAATTCAGTTTGCAAGGGTCATTTGCATAACTGGGAATTTTTGAGAATTCCCAGAAAACTGGGAATTCAGTTTGCAAGGGTTGCATTGTAGTGATAACAATGAATTCATATTTTTTTCTAGTCCATGAAAAGGATTGCCAGAAATCAGTCTCCAAACATTCAGCAGATTGACGTAGATGTCAACGGAACATTCAGAGATCACATCATGTTTAGGGAAAGATATGGAATCAAGTAAGATCATTTAAGCACATGTTGTCATAACGATTTTATAGAATTTATGTGCACAACAGTGGTTAGAGTACTGAACTGTGGTAAAAATGTTCTGTTTTGTCTCTTCATTCAATTTTAATTGCATATAATTAATATTTGCGCTTACTTTTTCGTCTTATAGACAGCAAGCATTGTTCCACGTTCTTGCAGCATATTCCATGTACAATGTGGTAAGCTTAGGTGTATTGTAGAATGGTTTTCAAGGAATTTCAAATAACCTGATACATTAATTAGAAGTTCAAAGCATTAAAGATTGTTCTGATGTCTTTAATTGGGAGCAATGCCTAATTATCTGGTTTTTCTCATTTTAAGTAAATATGGTGTATTTTACCTAAACAACTATTAACACTCTTTGACAATAACAAAAAAGCAACCAAATGTAGGAACAAGCACAAATCTTGCAAACACTGGAAGCTTGGAATTTTTGGCATCAACTGTTTTGCTCATTGTACAGACCATTGATTGATGACATGTACTTTTGGTGTGGTAGGAGGTAGGCTACTGTCAAGGCATGAGTGGGATAGCAGCCTTGCTGTTAATGTATCTTAATGAAGAGGTTGGTGCCATTGCTTTCTTTATTGCTTGCTTGTTATATATTACATACTTGAGCCCTTAAGTGCTTTAGGTTAAATTATGCAGCAAGTCATGTACTTGTGAAGTGATCAATCCTAGAAGTGCTTTTTGTATAAAATTAGGTGAAGCAGTGTGGCAAAAAAGCTTTTAGTTTGTTTTACTATCATGGCAGTTTTTGTTAATAAAAGTGCTATTTATTGGGAGGTAACACTTTTTAAAAAAAGATCCAACTTGGTTAAATTACAATACATTTTTTTCTTTCTTTCAGGATACCTTTTGGGCATTGTCTGCACTCCTCACTGACAAGAAACATGCCATGCATGGTGGGTAGTCCTCACACTTCCTAACTCCCTTGCTAATTGTGTTGGGGGGGGGGGGGGCGGGTGGAAGAACTACATTTGTGTGACAAGTGACAAACCGTTGTAAATGTACCCCAGGTATGAGAGAGAAAGGAAGGGAGTAGAGGAGGTCCTAAGAAGTTAAATTCATTTAGATATACAATGTAGTAAGCACTATACAGTGGAGCTACATCAGATTTTAACTTTGCTTTTTTATTTGGAGATAAGGGTACCTCTATATTGTGGAGGCTCATTCGACCCTTCAACTCCCATCTTATTGTGATTGAAATTAGAAGGCTCCTGTCTAATTTACAAGGAAATTCATGACAGTCAGCAGCGAGAATGACATGTCATAGGAAAACTGTGTTTCATTTTTATTTTCATACATCAGGCACAATATGATATTGGCATTATTTAAACTGACTGCATGTTTTAAATGTTAATTGTTCTTTGTGTTGCTTTGTGTTTTTGAGTGCTGCGCAAATAATTGGTGGAAATTGTACCTCATAATGCTGTTGAAAAGTTTGTATTGTTATATTTTTTTCCGTATTGAAGGTTTTTTTGTACCTGGCTTTCCAAAGCTGATGAGATTTCAAGAGCACCATGATAAGATTTTAAGGAAGCTGTTGCCAAGACTTCACAAAAACTTGGTAAGTCCTTATCTTAACTAGGCAAATGGCATATGTTTATTGTACACTTTAGTAATAAGTTCTGAAGTATTGTATATTTTGATATTAAAAGCAATGCCTAGGTATGTTTCCCAATTTTCATCAGGGTCTTTTAAGTCTAGGCAATATATTCATTTAATGTACTGATGATAACTTAGGTACTTGTACTTGTCATGATACTTGTCACTGTAATATACATATGCATTGGTGATTGACAATGCACTAGTAGGGTTTTTTATTTAATTGCTAATTTATTTTATATAATTACTAGAACACTGTAAAAGTTCCCAGAGTAGCTCTATCTTGAATGCTTCATTTTCTTTTGTTTTCAAATTTTGTTTCACTGTTGCTCATATTTGTAATGTTATTATGTTCAACAATCGCCTTATATCACATGACTTGTGTTAGCCAATCATGTGTGTTAAGTACCCTGTGCTTTGGGATTCACTTCACTTGTAAGTTGTGGAAGCTGTGGTGACTTCGCCCTATTAAAGTCTTGGATTCTGACAACCTTTGTGCTAGTTATTACAATGGAATAGCAATAATATTGACTTTTCTCTCTTCTCTAGGAAAAAGAAGGTTGTTATTCAAATTCTCATACTCTGAAATGGTTTATGCAGTGCTTTCTGGACATGGTATGCTGTAGTGCTATTACATGTATATGTACTTGTGTTAGTTGTTGCAAAAAATATGGAAGTTGTCTGCGATTGAATGTTGTACTTTGTTCAAAGAGAATTACGTGTACAAGTCATATGAATGACAAATTGTAAATTGTGTGGTAGAATTTAGACATGAAGATGAATAATACGTAATTAGTTTGGTGATGTTACAGGGTTTTTATTTTATTTTATTTTTACTAGATTAGCGCATAATGCATTTGATTCTCTTTGGAGCACTATCATGAAATTGAAGGCATCAATCAGCATTGTTAATTTAAGAAAACATGTGTCTGTTATTTTTCACTTCAAAGATCTGAAAATATTTTCAGAAATTATGGTTGAGGGTAGGGCTTATTTCGTAGACTCTTGAGCTCAGGCCTAACGTTGTTTTGTTTCATTTTCTATCAATGTCTTTGGCATGTCAAGCTTAAAGGAGAACGCTATAATACGATTGATAAAAGAGTCCTTTTCACTTGAATTTTCAGGTTCCATTTACATTAACACTAAGATTGTGGGACATATTCATGTTGGAAGGGGACCGACTGTTGACTGCCATGGCCTACAACATCATGAAAATGCACAGAAGTAAGTTAATATACCGGTAAATAAGTGGATTGATTTGTACCGATTACTGGATCCATCTAGTAACTTGCTGTCCAGCTGACTGACTGGTTAACTAACAAGTGAGTCAGTTGGAATTGAATTGTGATGACCAGACTAAAAAATCAAGTCTTTTGTGGCATGATTTGTTGATGGACGGAAAAACTTTGAATGTCGTGACTGTTTGATAATTTTTCATGGCCTCCATTACTATGAATAAATTATGAGAACTCTGACTACCATTTTGTACTGCAATGGATACGCACAACAGATACAATGTGTGCTTCTCTTTAAGTTTGGCCACAAGATGAGTGCGTGTACAATGAAGCTGTTCAGTTCTTGATTCTTGAAGTGACACGTGCTGATGTAGATTTGAATAGTGTTGGAACAAATTTCGATAAATAAATGATTTTAACCTTTAATCTTGAGATCCTGCTGTGATGCTCTTATCAACTCTGCTGTAGTCTTTCTCCTCGCAGGACTTCTGATCCAAATTATTTGTATAAGGAGTAAGTTTCTTAAGAAACTGTGGTGCTGCGTCGGTGGAAGAGTATAGCAGGTAATTTAGTGTTGACAACTTAGTTGAAAACGTAAATTAGCCACCTTAAAGGGTAAAAGGACTGACGTTCCGAGCGTTAGCTCTTCGTCAGAGCGATTGGAGGAATTGTGGGTTGTATGTGAGTTTATATGCAGAAAGTGGAGCTACGCCATTGGTGGGAATGTGGTGACGAGAAAACAGGAATAAATTAATTGAATGAAAAGCGCTCGTTGATTTCGTGGGGATTAAGGGTGGAAGGTAAATTTTTGTTTTAGTGTTTTACGGTATTCCGAACTGCCAAGATGTAAGGAAAGGCCGCAAACTTTTGTTCCCATTTCCACAAAAACTGACGAATTACGCAAGACGTTGAAAAATTCATTCGCCGCGTTCAATTGAAAGCTTTTTTTCATGACAAAGAGGATGATTCTAACATCTCGAACAAAGATACTTTCGAAACACTTCAGATTCGAAAGTCTAAATGGACTCCCCCAGAGGGCCAGTTCTCATCTTTAGATTTTTTCATCAAGAAATGTCGCCACGATATCAACAAACTTAAATTCAATCGTTCACCAAATTTTCCAATCTTTCTTCGGAAGAGGGGTCGGCACTAAAAAGTCTAAAAAACGCAAAGACATAGTCATAGGCCGACCTCTACCAAAAAGAAGCTTTGCGGCAACTTTCTGACACTTCCTTTTACGCCAAAGTCGACAAAAATCCCACTTTAATTAACCAAAACATTGTCAAAAATACGATTAACGATCTTATAGGTAAGAAGAATTGCCGGTCACTGCTAAAAATCTCATCATTACCACTCCTAGAACTTCGTGTATTTACTTTTTACCTAAAATCCGCAAACCTAACAACTCAGGTCGACCCATCGTTTCTGCTTGCAGTTGTCCCACCGAACTTATTTCCAGCTATTTAAACAAAATTATGGCACCTATCGTGAAAACTTTACCGTCTTACATTAAGGACAGCCAACACGCATTTGAAAATTTTTGGTTACTTTAGTTTCCTCGGCCAAAACAAACTTATTTTCACTATGGATATAACATCTCTTTATACTGTCATTCCCAATGACGAAGGTCTCCGGGCCCTCGATCATCGCACTGTGAAGGAACCTAGCTCTGAAACACTACTGCGTCTGGCCAAACTAGTACTCACACTCAATTGCTTTTCATTCGGTGGTAACTACTACAAACAAACTAATGGCGTGGCCATGGGTACTAAAATGGGACCCAGCTACGTCAATCCTTTTTTAGGTTTTATCGAACATCAATTTTTTAGTCAATACCACGGCCCAAAACCTGATCTCTACGGCCGTTACATTGACGATTGCATCGGTACCACCTCCTCTACCAAAGAGGAGCTCACTCAATTTATAACCGCCGTCAATTTCTTTCATCCGGCTCTTAAATATACCTGGGAAATTTCCGACACTTCTTTGGCTTTTCTAGACATCAAAATTTCAATTGAAGGCAACGGTTTATGCACTAGTGCTTACTACAAACCTACAGTTTCACATAGTAACTTTTTGTATTCATCTTCACATCCATCACACGTCAAAAACTCCATACCTTTTTCACAGTTGCTCAGACTTCGTCGTTTACGTAGTGACAACTCTGATTTTTCCGAAAAATCAGAGGCAATGTGCCAGTTTTTCGATAAACGTGGCTATCCTGTTTCTGTCGTTCAAGCGGGCCACTACTGTGCCCAACAAATTGATCGACAGTCAGCTCTAAAAACGGCTGAGAAGGAAAACACTGACCCGGCGCATTCCATTTACTCTTACATTTCACCCTCACAACCACGCAGTTAAATCTATCATTCTTAAAAATTTTAAATTACTCCAAAACGATTCAGAGAGTGGCACTATCTTTTTGCAACCCCTACTTATTTCATTCAAACGTGACAAAAACATAGGCAACTTTTTAGTCAGGAGTTCATTTCAAACCAATGACCAATCTGGAACTTTCAAATGCGCTCGCTCACAGTGCAAAACTTGTTCTTTCATTCATAACGTAGAGAAAATATCGGGACCCAAGAGATCCATTAAGATCGCTGATCACTTAACGTGTACCTCCGCCAATGTTATTTACTACATAACTTGCACTTATTGAAATAAGTTATACGTCGGCGAAACAGGGAGACGACTAGGTGACCGATTCCGAGAACACCTTCGCGACGTGGAAAGAAATGACAAGGACGCAGCCAAACCGGTCGCTAGACACTTAAATCTTCCAAATCATTCTAAACAGGAAAAAGCAGTTTGCGGCCTTTCCTTACATCTAGGCAGTTCGGAAAGCCGTAAAACACTCGAACAAAACTTTATCTTCCAAATCGGCACCCTTAATCTCCACGGAATCAACGTGCACTTTTCATTCAACCAATTTATTCCTGTTTTCTCGTCACCATATTCCCACCAATGGCGTAGCTCCACTTTCTGCATAGAAACCCACACACAACCCACAATTCCTCCAATGGCTCTGACGAAGGGCTAACGCTCGAGACGTTAGCTTTTTTACCCCTTACGGTGGCTAATTTACGTTTTCAACTTAGCTTTTAACACTAAATTACCTAAAAATTATTTGTAGACTGCGAGAGGTCCTGAAAGCGCTTTTCTCCGTACGCGGTAAGAGTTGAGACGAGTCAAAGAGAGTTTTGCAGGGGGTCTGGGAACCTCATTTTTGCTAGACCCTTTTCAGACCTCTGGCCTGCTTCTGCTACTGGTGTTGCCTAAGGCATCTTACACTCCCGTGGGCGAAACGAGGCTCGTGTGAAGCTGTTGATAATGAGGGCCTGCTCGCAATAGGTACAGTGTATGATAAGGGTTGCTCTGGTTGGTTTCTTCACAGAAATTTTCATAAAGATGGACCCCGAGGATGTCGTTCAGTTCTTACAAGAGAAAACGCATGCATATCATTACGACGACGATGAAGTGGTCGAGTTGCTTCAGGATGCGATGTTCGAGTTGAAACGTTTGGGATTGGACGCTCCACCGGCACCCTCCAGGGCGGAATTCCCGTCACTCCCTCCGGGTGCTTCATGGAAACGAGGCGTCTTCCAAACCGCGTCTGCACGCGCACGCAAGAACAAAGAGAAAGACAGAATTATCCGCGTACCCATGGACAGGCCTCCTTCGCCAGTCTCGCCGGAAATATCACCTCTTCGTGGCGTTCCGACGAATTTGTCGCATTCACCTCCATCTAATATGAATCGTAGCGAGACGTCTGTTTCAACATTTCCCGGTACTCCGACGGAATTCCGAAGTGAAGCATCGGTATCAACGATAGAAGAAATCACGCGACACCCTCAACTACCTTCGAGTTACCGAGGAGACTTGAATAATCAGCGCACAATGCACGACGACCCTCGATGGTTAGATCATCGGAAGAGCGATGGACACGAGGTGGAGATCTCACGGTACAAACCACCAGATGGACGAATAGTGTATCATTCCGAGAGCGTTCTCCCCTCTTCCGACAGCGTTACGGACGGCAGCATGCGGAGACGAAGAACCACCGAAGGTTCTTACAACTCGATGTCAACATTTAGGCCAATCAATGGAGACGTGGACGCGCTTGTGATGGCTTCCAAGCCCGGCGGCTCACCTGTTTGGAAACATCACTCGAACAAACATCAGGTCACTTTAACTTTAGTTTAAGCTAGCTTAACAGGGACAGGCGATATTTTATTCTGCTTCTGTGAATGAGGCTCGTCACGTGCTCATTATTCAGTAGATAACATCGATGGTTCTTAATTCAATCGAGTTCCATGTCCGTGTACACAATTAAGGTAGGAAAGGTTCAGTTTTAACTCCTTAATGCATTATCCAGTGAATAAGTGAAGAGATTAGACGAAATGATCAGCTGGGGGTTGTTACCCTGACAAAACACCAAATTCTCTCCACTGATTTGTAAGGAAATGAATGGTCACTAGAGGGGCGAGTTACCAATCAGATCTTGGGAGTTAATAGGTAAGGAACCAATAGGGAAGTTCAGGTGACCCTAAAGAGTTTCGTAGGTTTGGAATTATGGGGCCAACAGGGGATTTGCAATTAAGATCGCGTAAGCGCTTCACGTTAATGGGTGATGAAGGCTTCATTTGTAAGAATACAATCAAAGGAATGGCCTTGAACAATCAAAGTCGGCAATATGTATTAAATTGTCAACAGATGTGAAAACATCAGCTGTCTTTTGTATGTATCATCTTACGACTTTCTTAGAAAATCACTGGTCGCCAAAAGTTCGCCAAATGCGAGTTAAATCTGAGACGAGTCATTTTATTAAGGCTTTGTTTACTCAGTTTTCTCAGGTGGCCAGGTTACAATTTTACGATGGAATAGACAACTGCTTGTTTTACATTTGCATAGTTTATTAATAATTGAGGATTAGTTTATGCGTTCAAATTTCTTAATCTGAATGTTTCTAGCATACAGAAGTATCTCGGACGTACAGTAAATTGATGAAATTTTTAGCTGCAAGGAACGCAAGATTTTGCGAGGACAGTCCTTCGGTGAATTTTTATCAGCGTCAGTTATTTAAGTTGACCAGGTTCGGAAACACTTTGGAAGTACTCAGTGAAATTCCTTTGAAATGAATTCGAATTATCTGAGCGTGCTGCTTCAGTTATACGCATAGTATTTTACAGAGAGCATTTATTTTAGTTTCAATCATGAATTAATTGGAATATTACGCAATGGATTTTTTTTTTGCTACAATAAAAGCGAATTTTAGAATGTTCAATGGATTTAGTATACCAAGAAATTTATCAACACAGCGGCCATTCTTCGAAGACATTCATAGGGTGAAAAATTTTTTGTCTCTTATTTTTAATATTAACATCTCTGTGCAAATGCCTTGAATAGAACTGACTCATGTTTACACTTTCCAAACGGGATTAAAAAAATTTTCAGTTTTGAATGTAAGAATTGATTGTCATCGCCTTTTTTTTTTCCTTGTGGACTTTTCTCTTTTATTAAGGAGTATCAATCTTATGAAAGATGCTACGGATTTACTTAAAATATATACAGAGGAGGAGCTTTCGTAGTAGCCGGGTTGGAAGCCAATCCAGTGTCAGCAGCAGGAACAGCCAATTCAGTTTTCAGAATGTCACGTGGGAAGCTTCTAAAACCAATCTGTTTGGTATCACGGAACTTTGACTTACCATGCTGGGATCCCGACTGATAATTAGTTTTTATGTTCATTTAAACCTTGCATCACCCATGGCACTTCCGTACAAAGAAATTATCCCTCTTCCTTTTATTACATTGATTTTAACGCCCCATCCTTTTCCTTTCCCAAACCTCTACCCCCTCGAAAGAGACGAGCCCGAATGTGTATAGACACTTATGCACCTAAGTCGTCGAATTCAGCAGCAGGCGGCACAGACGATCGTTTTCTCTTCCCCTCGCTTCCTATATACTCAAGGATCTTTCTGAGCCGACCGAGCCTGCTTAGCCATGATGATCAGCGGGGAAAACTTTGACTGCGGTGGCAGAAGCAAATTGTAATTAAATTCCTTATTAAACAAGTGTACACTTCGTCATATCCTCTGAGCCATTTATTTTCATGACAATCCCCCAAGTGTGGTTCATACTTGCGAAATATTCAATGGACTGATTGATGTGTTGTTAGCATATTGTGCGTAAGCGAGCTGTGCACTCCCTGTCTGTGTTTGCGATCTTTATTAAGGCATACCAGTAGTAGGTTATGGCATTGAATTTTTGTATTAAGTATGTGCCAATGCTGAATTGCTCATAACTCTGGTTTCTCCCAGTTTTCCCATCGCTAATCACGCGGAACGAGCCCGTGTGGCCGGAATTGTTCACGAATTAGATACTCCACTGAAAAATCTGGTTATGTAGTTGGTTAAAGCGCCTTCTCATCGATGTGTCTCAAAACTGACTGCAAAATAATCACCACGGTCTACCAAAAGAAATTCGCGTCTTGTGGTTTCATCTGATTGGTTGATTCCTTGTCACTTGGAGATATTTGGTGATTAGATTGATAACTGCAGTCCGGCCCAAGGTTGATTTAATTAGAAATATTAATTTACACTTGGAAAGGTGCAATCTAATTATATAATTGCAAGAATGAGAATTGTAAACAGCCCTGGCTCATCGCCGGTACTAAAACTACAATGATCAATTTTTACTCTCTTGTTGATGAACTTGGCGGAAACTGAAAACACTGGCAAGTAAATCGTGAGGAAACTGGTTACCACGTGCTTGCAGAGTTTCACGACAAACCTAACCTCTGAAGCGAATTATATTTTAACGGAGAATGGCTTTTATCTTGAATTAGTGTAAGTTGATTAAATGGCACCAGGTGATTGTGTTTACCGGTGTTCATTTAGAAATTGCAAAGGAAAGCTGCTCCCCGAGAGGAAATGAAAAAGTCTTAGAATCACTCTTAGGAAATGAAGGTTAATGGTTTAGTAATAAGCGGTCTGCTATCTTTAAACCTTCTTCAAACGGTGTCTCAGGCTGTGTTTGAAACGGTATTTTAAATGATTGACGGATAGTAATAAGCGGTTACAGAATTTAATCAGGTGCCTTGGAACTTGAGAAAAATGCCAAAAAAATAGCAGGTGCACAAACTACGGTTAGTGAAGTCACTAAATTATATTTGCTTTGACCCTGCATGAGCACAAGTAATTTACCAACTCAACCAATGGCTGCGGGGTGTTATTGTCATTAGATTATTCAATATTTCATTAAGAGACACTTCACTGCAGCACTCAACCAAGAGAGAGCCTTTTGCCCACAAAGAGAGCAGAAAAACAACAACTTTGTGAGATAAATATCCCTTGAGCCAGTTAAGGATTTCGAAAATGTCTCCATACTCAAACGCTTCTGAAAGTAATGACACAGAGATGCAGTCCCCAAGTTGCTTTACCAAAACCGGCCTATCAGCTGAAAACATTGGTAAAACATTAGCTTATAGCTTGATTTTTTTTGTTTCGCTGTCTGGAAATGCTTTCATTGTGATTATTGTTTACAAGGCGAAAGCCATGAGGAAAACAATCAACTTTTTGATCGTGAACATGGCAATCTCCGACATTTTGCTCCCAGTTTTCGCATTTCCAGTTATTGTGACAGAGTTTTATACTGACTCCTGGCTTGTTGGTGGAACGTTTGGCCAGGCCATGTGCAAACTGGTCCCTTTAATCCACGATGTTTCAACTGCCGTGTCCGTTCAAAGCCTAATTCTTATCACCGTGGATCGCTTTGGAGCAGTGGTCATTCCTCTCCGCTCTCCACTCATCTCTCCCAAGCTTTGCCTGTTCAGTGTGTTTGCCAGTTGGATCGTGGCAATTACAATTTTTTCTCCGTATTTGTTCGCCGTTAAACTTGTCAGTGCAATCCCTGGGAAATTGATATGTGCCCTAAAATGGAATGACACGTTTGGGGAATCTTCAAATGCCTTATTCTTTTTCTTAGCTGTTTTGGCTGTATTCCTTTATATACCCCTTGCCCTGATGATCATACTGTATTCGATCATACTCGTCAAGCTCAAGTCTCAGAGGCCTCCAGGAGAACATTCAATCAAGGCCAAGAAACAGTACATTAAGAGACAGCGAAACGTACTCAAGCTGGCCGCTGCTATTGTAATTGCCTTTGCAGTGTGTTGGATACCACTTAGTATCTACAACGTCCTCTCTCTCCTTGTATGGGATATAACTAAATCATCCTCGTGTTACATGTTGCAATATCATTTTATTGCATCATTTATGGGTCAGGCAAACTGTGCTGTAAATCCTTGTATTTGCTTTATTTTCAGTGAAAATTATCGTTGCGGGCTGAAGAATATTTTCAATTGTTTTGGCCCGCATCCGGAGAGGAATTCAATTTTCCGCAAAACAGCCGAATTTTCCCATCCGAAAAAAAGGCGGTTCTCGAATAAAAGTACGCGTCATTCCTTGATTGTCGATGATCAACCAAGTAATAATTTCGTCATGATTACGCCAGTATAACACCCATATGTTTCTCGTCCCTACGTTGTTGTTGGGGGTAGGGAAGGGGGGGATAGTCATAGGGGCTTGGGGATGAAGCATGCAGCACACTTTCGGATAACGTAACTACCCTGCCCCACCCCAGTATGAAGTTAATTTTCACTTACATTTCTCTTACGGCACGATAAAATGCTAGATCTGTTGATTTGCAACTAATGTGTTCCTGTGCCGTTATGATTGTATAGTCAATAATTCAATCTTGTCATTATTTGATAGTAGTTGCTTGTTAGTAGCGTTTGCCGGGGGACAACCGCTGACTTGCTACAAAGGACGTTAATAAAGTTTGTTATGTACCGATACGTCCTCTTTTAACAGACATTATTGATGAAGATTGAGAATCTTCTTGAAAAAACTCAAACCTAAACGAATAATGATGAATTATCACGCTTACATTTTTACGTATAATTTAGATATGTAGCCTCGCAAACTACAGTAAAATGATAGTTTTTGCGTCGCAAAGTCTGTTTCATGCGTTACACAATAGGAGTGCCAACTTAACTGGGCGTGGTAGCGGCGCGAAATGAAAATTAGATGTAGCCTTGAATGTGTCGGGCAGAAGAGACAGGCAAAGAGGCAACAGGCTCGATTCCACTGTACGAAGAATAAGCCCGCACTCCTCTCCCGAAGAGAAATGGCTAAAAATCGAACCTGGCAAATATATACAAAAATCAGCTTTTTGGTACTTATTGGCTCCCTTGTAGAGAAACAATGCCTTCTTTCCTAAGCTAGAGACAATATGCAACAGCAGACTACAAGCTGTGTAGGAGGAATCAAGCGAATCATCTTTCTTAAGATGATGATTTATCACTTCTCAAACAAGCATGTAATTGAGCTCGACTTTAATTTAACTTTCTAACTCCTTTTTTTTTTCGCATATTCGCGCTAAATATCAGCCATGTATGCCTCTAGGCTTCTGCCGCTCTCTCGTGTCCGGTCGGAGCGCGGACTCATATTCCCGAACAGCGGCTGGTCATCGAGCCTACCCAGCCCCTGCCCAGCCCACTCTTCTGTATTCGTCCCCAAGCCTCACGTGATATTGTGGATGACGGAGTAGCTAAGAACAAGAACACCTTTCAGTTTCCGGACATGAAGGACTTCCTCAGGCTCAAACTTTGCCTGCAAAGGCAGAGCTGTGCTATTTTCTTACTATGACGAACTAGCATTGCCTCAGAAGGAACAGCAGCTCGTTATTTTCTCTTTACCTTACGCGATGGCTGTTTCTTTCTTGACGATTGTTCCAGTGATCACTGCGTTCGTTATCCTTTTTCCTGCTCCAGCTGCGTACGGATTACCGAAAGGAGTCAACGGTGGAATCGGCTGTGTTACTTGTACCGCTGTCGTTGCTCTTACAGAACAGCTGAGTATTGTACACAACGAAACATTTGTGGATTCGTACGAGCGATTGTGTAATGTCTTACCTGAACTTTACAGAAATGCCTGTCTTTCGCTCGGGGAGTACTACATTCCCAAAATCATAAAATTTATAACAGCCGAGGTTTCTGCTGACGTTATTTGCCATGCAGTTGATCTGTGCTACCAGGAAAAAGGTCAGCCGTACTGTCACGCCTTTCCACCGAGAAAAGACTTCCATGAGAGGATCACTCGAGCGAGAAAGGAGATCGGAGCGAAACTATCCTACGAAAGAGCCAATCCTGATGACTTTAAAGGGCCGAATTTCGATCCTTGTACTCTTGAGGGTGTTAGAGAAGTTTGTAAATTGTTCCGCAAAGTTTTCACCAATGATTTTCCTCTGGTTGATTTGGATAACGATACTTATAGTGCCCTGACGGAGGCATGGAGAGGGTCGTCTTGGAGGGGCAAAGATTGCGATGATATAAATCATCTTAACCATCCTGGTGCCAAGCCAAGAAAAGGGGATGTGGTTTTCGACTCGAACTGCAATGGAATTCATGGCAGGGATCCTGTTTTTGGGAAGCCCTTTGAAGAATTGTTATGTAAAGGTACACTTCTTTAAGTTTCTTATGGCGACTTGCGCTGTGGAATTTTGTCAGTTTGTTGATTTTTATGAGGTGATTATTTACTACTTTTTCATGTTCCTACTCGATTAGGAGTTATTCTTTCAATTACTGCTCTCTTTACACTGTCAAGGTCTTAAGTCATGCTTTGCAAGTTTCAGAATTAGTAGTTTTGTCAGCTCATACAAAACTCCTTGTGGACTCAGTCTGAGAAGTGCGAGCATGAAATACTTTTCCTAAATGCTCTTACACTCAGAGTTTGACTGGTTTTATGTTAGTAAGATGTTGTCAACTTCAGCTATTCTTTTCAGACTTTAGTTTATCAACTATGATCAGCCTTGAAGGGGGAAAAAGGGAAAATGTTTTAAAGCTGCCAAAAAAAAAGTGTCTGGCAGAAAGAAACATGATGTAGATAATTAGATACAGTAGATGTACATAATAATAAGCTAGTCTGACTCTAGAAAATCCCATGAGATGTATATGCACTGGTTTCTTTTCCAGATGCAGGATATCTTGGCATAATTGTTCTTGGTGATTCAGTGGCAGCCCACTTTCACATTCCCCCAGAATGGCTTACAGCACTCCTGCTTTCTGACAAAGCTTTTGAAAACCTTGCCTTTATTGTTGAGAATGAAATGGACTGGCCTCAGTTGTCATTATATACAGGCTACCTAAGGTCATCAAGGTAATTTAATTTAAATGACAGAATAATAATGATGATAATAATAACATTATTTAAACACGATGAATATTTAACGCCAGAGTCTTGTGGGGTCGCATTACAACAAAATTAATATAACAAATAAAATTAATAAATAATGATATATATAAATTTTATCCAAAAATATAAATATGTGCAACTTCTTTTAAATAATAAAACAATATATATCTTAGACACTGCTAATTGAGCAGTCACTATGAATCCCACAAACACCAACAAAAACCAGTAGTTTATTGATTTCCATTGATATTCATCAACTTTAGAACGACTGCCTAATAGTGTTTGATGGTTAAGTCAATCAATCCCAATACGATATTTGAATGTCATATTAAGATTGACTCAACCATATCTCAAGAATACATATATACATATCATTATATTTTGGTTTACATCAGTCAGTTAAACCACCAAAATTAAAAGTTAGATAAGAAATCATGTGACTTAGTAAAAAGTTTACAGTAAGGCTTTATACTCTATGTACTAGAAATTAACCCTTTCACTCCTAGAGGTGATTGACATGGAACTTCTCCCTATAATGTCCATAGTGCAGAGAAGGTGTTGTTGCTGCAGGGATTATTGTGTTCTGGTCTGCCTGAAATAAATTTGTTAAAAGTATTAAGCATCTAGAGTGGTATTTGATTTCTAACTCTGCACTTTTGTGCTCTTTCAATAATTTTGCAATAATGTAAGCCTTGAAAACTGTGAACACTTTGATTTGATACTGATAGCCCCATGATCTTTATTGATCAAAAACCAAAAATTTAAGTCACAAGCCAAATTAGGACAAATTCCAAGACCAAAAACTAGTTCCTGTTTGTAGTGTAGTGTTCACATTTCTGTTTGGCTTTTTTCTCTCTCAGAACACAATTACATTCTGGTATTAGGTGTTCTTAGCTTTACAGAAAATTTATACTTGATTTGCAATGAATACTGCAGGTGGCCCATGGAAAGAGGTCATAGTGATTCAATTTATCTGAAGCTATGGGAGAGGAATCATTGCAATCATCGGGATTATCAAAATCTGGCCAAGAATGGAGCACAGTCTTTTGAAGCTAACTCCAAACTTATCAGAAGCATGGCTAGAGACCCCAATCTTGACCAGCCTGCCTTGGTGTTTTACTCACTCATAGGCAATGATGTTTGTCAAGCTGTCCCTAGTCTAAATAACATTACTACTCCTGAGCAGATGCATAAAAATGTCCTGGAAACTCTGAATGGTCTTGATAAGCGTTTGCCAAATGGGAGTCATGTAATTCTGATTGGTTTGGTGGATGGACGAATCCTTTATGACAGTCTCCATAACCGTATACACCCAATAGGAAGTCTAAGGCATGATGTGACATACGAACAACTTTATGACTTCTTGAACTGTCTACAAGTGTCTCCCTGCTTTGGTTATATGAATTCCAATGAGACCATCAGGAATAAAACAAGTGAAAGAGCTGCGCAGTTGAGTGCAGTGTTGAAACATGTGGCTGAAACCTCGAAGTATGAAAATTTTGATGTGTTCTACTTTGACTGTCCCTTGGAAGAAGTCATTAAGGTATGTTAGCATGATCCACTGAATGAAAAATGTGTGCCAATGTTTATACAGCTGTTTCAAGAGAGTTTGTTGGAAAAAATGTTAAAAGTGTTAATGACAATCTTTAAAGTTAAAGTGGGTACTGGTTAATCTATGATTTTTAATGATTGAAATAATAATTCATCAAACCTGCTATGCCTTGTCCATATAGTAATGTTTTCTCAGATTTCCCTGAAATCCTGAGGTCAAGGAACTGAAAACTATTCCCAATACCTCTCTGGGTTATCATGCACACTTTTACACTTTTTTTCTGACAATTCTTCTGGAAACAGCTGTGAACAAATTCAACATATTCATAGTCAAATTCTATGACTACATGTAAAGCCACCTTGGCAAAATGGCTCAGGCTCTGCAAAGTTTTGTGCAATTCTGTTTGATATAGAATGACGAAACTCCAGCAGTTAAAAGTGCATGTTACTAGATCCCAATGTGACTCTAATTCTCACTTACTGTTTTCTCCACACTTTATATTAATGTGATCTTATAAAATTATGATTATATTTTTAAGCTTTCTTTCTTTTTTTTCTGCAACAGAAGTGGAAAGCAAAAGGCCACCCAGTTTATGAGTTAATTGAGCCTGTGGATGGTTTTCACCCAAACTTGAAAGCAGAAGCTCTGGCAGCTGATGTCTTGTGGAGAATTCTTGAGTCCAAAGTTCCACATGTCTTAGGGAAGGTCAACCCTAACAATGATCTAATAAGACTTTTGTTTGGAGATCAAGGAGGATACTAGGAAAGATAGCTGTTTTTTAGGTGACCTTTTATGTATATCTTTTTAGAAACTCTTAATGGGAAGTTTAAAGATTAATTTGGAAATCAATAGAGTAATTTTGGCCATTAGAATGATTTAATATTGAATAATTGCTGCATCATCTTTGGGGAAATATGTTTTTGGAATGACTTTCAGTTGTCTTTTTAGGCTGGGAGAATTACATGAAATTTTCAAATTGTCAAATTATGATTTATTTCATTGAATGATGATTTGCATTACCATGGTAACTGCAATATTACTGCATGTTTAAAATATTATAACTTTGACTTTTTCTGGGTTTATTTTTCAATATTTTGCATTACATAAGTTAATAGGAGTACAAAAAGAAAACTAGTTTCAATCATAAGGTATTTATTCAATAAATCTGTAATAAGTTATTCTAAGACTTATTTTTCCATTTTTATGACTCTGCAAACTCTCTCTTTTTCAAATCTTATTATGTTAGTTTGGAGAATTTGGTATTGGATCAACCAACAATCCCCTGATTGATATTTTCCTTCATTCTCATCACTTAATATATTTGAAAGGAAAAATTGTCGCAGTCACTTGCTCAGTTTTTATAGTTAATTTTAGTACTTTTATCATTTTTCCAAGACTTTTGGGACTTTCTTGATTATAGTGAACTCCAGTGGATATGAGATGAATTTAAATATGAAATGAAATTCATTAAAACTCATATGGGCAATTCCAAACCAAATTACCACCAGTGTTGTACCCTCTTGAGTTCCTTGCAGGGTTGTGGAATCAAAGGTTCGGAACAAATTTGTTTGACTTTATTTGCTGGCAATCTCGTTGTTTTTCCAGTATGATGTAGCAGTTTTCAATTTTGTTGTTTACATGAATTTTTTAGTGTGGGTTTTGACATTTCTCACAATTAATGTCATGAAGAAATATGTCTTTCCCACAGGGAAACACATTTCTTTCTTTTTTTGTACTCTTTGTTCAACAACCAAGCTCAAAATTGAGTATCCTAGCTCTCACGGTCATATGTTCTCTTACCCAGGTGCACAGGACTAAACTCAATCATGATGTAACTCACAGTGGCCTGTGGTAGCATGTGATAACCCCATGATGAGCATGTTGACATTTAAGACATACTTAATTAAGAACTATGAAGTAATCTGTGGCAGTAGAACTGAAAAGGGAAAATTTAATCATATTGTGGCCCAAAAATCACAGCTAGGTGAAGGGAAATGATACTGCACCTGAAGGTATTGTCTGTCCCAAGCTCTTGAAAAGACAGGAAAATATGTTCTTCATGTCAGCATTGTGCTCCAATCATATTCTTTTTTATCCTTTAAACCCCAAGAGTGATTAGCATCTTATTTCTTGTTACAGCAATACTGCTTCACCATTCATTAAGAGCATGAGAATAAAGGAAATGATCCCCAAACTAAGAAGCTTTAATTGTTTAAAGAATTCTTGTCAATACCAAAGGAAATGTATATAGAACAGTACGGAGAATATGGATGCTGATGTTAGGGTGTAAGGGTTTGACTCACACGATCCCAGCACTATCCGTGATGCAGGAAGCAAATTGCAAATAAACTTGTCAATAGCCTTGCTTGCTATGGAGTCTATGATTCAGGAGTGGTGCATCAGAGTGCGGACAACAATGGCAACTCAGAATTTTTCCAATTGAGCTGTACGTGTGTACTTATTATCCTAACAAATCCTGTTATTTTGTCTGGTCTTACATTAGTGACATATTTTTAAGAAGTCTCTGTCTACGAGCTTGGGCTTTCAGGCAGTGTTCAAGAGCAAATAAGGAATTTCATGAATTGTTTATTTCTAGTTCAACAGTCAACTGAAAGTACAGGCCTTGTCAAAGCCTAGCAGTTATTTTCAGACATGTGCCTCCTTGTCGATCACATGAATCTCATGAACTTTATATGCAACCTGAAATAGTATTGTTATGAACCAAAATTAGAAGTGCGTGGCCTTCCCTAATCTTAGAAGTTCCGGGAACTACTAAAATTAGGATTGTTCTGAATCATGTTTGGGTTTGTCCTTGACCTTGCTTAGAGTCCTTAACAGGAAGTTTCGTTTAGGAATTTGGTCTTTAAGGTTGGTTATTTTTCAAGTACTTCACGTGACGGTGGTTGAGCTTGCCCAGGAAGATTAAATAGAATTTTGTAGTTTGAATAAAGTAAAAAATTCATAAGTCTACATACGATTTTGAAAGTTAAATTTAAATGAATAAAAGGATTAGATTAAACTTGATAAGCAATTCAAAGAAATATTACAAAAAATAAAGAGATTATTGAAATATATTTTAAAAAGTTAAAATTTAAATTGGAAAGCAAGATTAAATAAAAAATTTGAACTAAATAGGAAATTTTCTTAGATTTAAATAAATTTTGGACTTGAAGTTTAAATTTAAAAGAAAATAAGTTTAAATCAAATATAAATAAAAAAGGATTAAATATTGCTACTTAAACTTCATGTCACTAGATCCATTTGTAAATTGACGTCTTCTCCCAATGACAATTTCCTTTGCAACTGATTTAGGTGAGATCTCATTTTAAAACCATTCTTGTGCAAACTCTTGATTTGTTTTCTTGTTTTTTGAGGGAGGGGGGGGGGGGGGTTTACTGGAATGGGAGAGAGGAAAGGTGGTCGAGTGCACGAGTTAATTGTGCCTGTGGATGGTTTTCACCCGAACTTGAAAGTAGAAGCTCTGGCAGTTGATGCCTTGTGGAGAATCCATGACTGGTCCAAAGTTCTACATGTCTTAGGAAAGGTCGACCCTTATAATGCAATGATAAGAAAGATGTTTGAAGATCAAGGTGATGATGATGCTTGTATTTCAGAGAGAATTGCTTTGTGTCTTTTAGCTAGAGCTCTTTACTCATAGTTGTAAAAAAAGAGAAAAACAAAGCAAAAAAGGAAAACAGTATCATTTCCAGAAATACGTCCGACCCAGCGTAATCTTGCGTTTTTTGTCTTGGCGACTCTGTTAACATTGCTAGTATGATATATCTTTTCGTTTCTTGAACAAAACTTGCGTGAAGTGCTCGAAAAAACATCATGTTTTCTCAAGTTTTTTTCCAGAGTGGCCGTGATTTCCAGAACAAGATAGACAAAACTTTCGTAGCATCGGGTAAATCGAATGAGCAGGCGACTGATAAAACACATTTTGGTATTAAGACCGACCATCTCGAAGCATTTGGTACATTGAGCTGTGCGAAATTATGATGCTTCGGGAGAAAAAAAGAAAATGAGCAAAAACTAGCAAATAAACAACCAAACATTCCGTGCCCCCATTAAGTTTATTTACGCGAAGATTATACATACCTAAAAAAGTAAACAAAAATATAAACGCGCCCGGCATTTTCCCCTAGGAGTCCATCCAAAGGGTCGTCGGGTAATTCAGTTTCTTGAGTGCCCTATTAAGTAGCTTGTCGATGTTGGGTTTCAGCAGACTGTGATAGAAGTAAATCAGGGATATTAAATACCCTATACGTAAAATTATGGCCCCTATACATTAAATATACTGAATATAAGTCGTTTCAATGATTTTGATTTAATCCAACTGAAATGGGAAATAAGAGCGGTTTCTCATTAAACGTCAAAACTAACACCAATTTTGAAAGAGTGGCACGAATTTCCCAATTAATCATAAGGTCAAGTGCAACCAATACAACCCCAAAATTAATTTTTGATACTCAATTGATAATTTCCCCATACAAAATTGATCTTTTTCTCAATATCTTCTCATGGACCAATGTTTGTCGCTATCTGCGTCATTGCGTTTGTGATCTTCTCGACGTTACTCATCCGATCATAAAACGCAAACACTCAAGAGTAATCAGAACGTCCTCTAGGTAATTAGGCATGGAATATTCCTACGAAAATGACGTCCGAGCAATCACTGCTGGGTCGATAAGGCTCTTAACTTTGCGAGGTCTTGAAAGGCACATTACATTAGCGCTTATTCGGTGGCCACCACTGCAACCTCAAAAAAATCTCACAAGCTGAAAAAACCAACGGTTATAACTTTCTTCGCCGAACCACAGACAGGTTACAGACCGAGTTAAACGAACTAAAATTAATGTCGTACGTTCGATCAGTCGTTAGTTGTTGGACAATCCGGAGAGGAGTCTAGTGGAAACAAGCCCCTGAGATCTTTAGGGTCATACCGCGGCTGGCAACAGCAGTCTGTGCTGCAACTTGGTGCACACGAACTGGGACATGATCCTGGACATGTCTGCCCAAAGGGAGCAGGTAGGATGGATGGTAATGAAGGTGGAGGTGGGGCCAGCATGGCAGTTGGAGAGCAACAAGTTGGGCTGCATTGTGGATGACACGATGCTGGGCAAGGTGCAGGGCAAGTTGAAGCCTGTGGTGGTTGAAATGGACGTATTGGGGGGCGAGGCGGGGATTGAGGCGGCTTAGGAGAAGCCATTATTGTCGATGGAGAGCAACAAGTTGGATTACACTGAGGGGAGCACGATGCTGGACAAGGTGCAGGACACGTAGACGGCTGTGGAGCGGCTGGAGGCTCCAGGATGATTATGGGAGGAGGTTGTGTTTGAGGTTGAAATTGTTGCTGTGCTCCTGTGCAGCACTGTGGAGTGCAAGATGGTAGACAGGAAGCTGGGCAAGGAGCTGGACATTGTGGGACAGGAAGTGGAAGCGGAATAACTATCGGAGGCACAGGTGACGGGGCAATGAGAGGAGGCGGTGGTGGCTGCATTTGCACAGAGGGAATTTGGGGAGCACCACAACACTGGGATGAACATTTGGGATAACAAGCTTGTGAACATCCGACTTGAGCGCACTGCCTTATAGGAGGAGGTATTGCCAACGGTTTATAAACTTGTGCATAAGCTGGTGACTGTTGACAACATGACTGTGAACACTGCGGATAGCAAGACATCGGGCAGTTGGTTGGACAGGCAGGTGGCATGGGAGGAGGACGAGGGGGTGGAGGCATTGGTGGAGCTATCGGATGAGCTGGCTTTGGCTTACAGCAGCTAGGGCTGCAGTCTGGATAACAGGTGCTCGGGCAGTAGGAGGCACACGATACGACAGGAACAGTTAGGCGAGGAGTAAGTGGTGGAGCCAACACAGGATTGGGTGTCGCTACACAGCAGGTAAAGTCACAATCTGGAGTGCATCTCTGTTGACATGTCCTCTGACAGTTTTCTTATAAATATAAAAAAAAAACAATCACTGAAAAGATCAAGGCCTATTCACTCAAATTTGGGGATAGTAAATTTAACAGAAGCATTACACAAAGGCTTTCAACAGGAGATCATCTTGAGTTGTGCTTTATCATGGAACAGTAGGCGTGAGATTTTGCCACGTTTGTGCGTTTCTTTAGAACACCAAGTTATGAGATTGTAAGAGGAAATTTTACAAGAGAAAGGGTTAATATCATTTATATCCTCTCGTGAGGGCCTAACTTCAGAAAAATTCAGTCCTAATCTTAGGTCTTCGACAAGAATGGCGACCTACTCTAGTCAGAAACAAGTTTCAAGAAAGCTACTCGTCAGCTTTTTTCAAGAAAATTTTGCATCACTGTCTTTTCTCGATGACTTGCAAATTCTTTTCAAATAATCCGTAGATGTAAGACAAAAACCAATTGCGACTTGCAATGGGGTCTTCCTACGTTGAATAAAGTTTACTGAAATGTTTTTGTTTTGAAATCTCATCGATTCCATGCAATACTAACCTTCGTCCGGTTGGTTTTGGTGATTCATTTAAAATTTTTTACGATAGTTCAACGAACTGATTATGTGAAGTTTAAATTATACTTTCCTTTGTTAGGGAAACATCATTTGCAAAGTACTTACTATTTCTGGCAGTTTGCAGTCTTTGTTTGTGCGCGACATTGCTGCGCTGATACGGGTAGCTAACGACTGCTACTGTTTGAGGATAATAAACAAACTGCCTTTTCATCGGAGCCTTTTTACCTATGAAAGACATTTCATCGGTTTGCGATTAACCGAAACATATACCTCTTTTTACGACAAATAAAGATAAAGTCATACCAAACGTAGTGGTAAGAGTAGTCGTTAATAATAGCCATACTTATTTCTGCACACCAATATGTCTAATAAGATATATATACTTTTCGTCATCATCATCATCATTATCATCGTTCTTATTATCATAATGATGATTAATAAAGCTTGGTTTGTCACCAATTATTTTTGTAGCGTACCGCGTACCAGTCTGAAGCAATCATGTGGCCCTATCTGCCTTTATTCCTATCACCTTTGATAGGCCTTTTCTTCAAGGATTTGATTGATATGGAAACAACCCTTTTTTTTTTAGAATATAAGTTAGGTGATCATGATAAACGAGCGTTTCGATCAAATGAGTCAGTTACAAGCCGCCTAACAATTAATAAGAAAATGATTCAGATTTTATTTTACCTCTTACTGTTTTAGCTTTTCCTTTAGGAATTGGGTTTCCATCTCCTTGCATTAACAGAGAAAGAAGGCACAGCGTCCAAATACAGTAAGAGTTTCTTTGCATCTCGTGGCACTTGAGTTAGTTGATAATCTTGAAATCAAAGCGTTGTGTTGATACTGAAAATAACCCTAAGAGGACTTAATAATCAAAAGGATAATAATTCGGTAATGCTGATTGCTAAGTTAGAAAATGTACTTGGGCTGCAGACTTACAACATACTTGCGGTAAATTCTTAGTTTCTTAAATTAATCTACCAGAAACGTAATATCTGAGCACGTTGCTCGTCTGTAACGGCTTCTGTCTCAACCAAGAATTTCCTCAGAGGTTCCTTAGAATTTCACAATGTAGAAGTGAATGGAAGAGAGAGGTTACATGAGGACATGCATTTGGGCAATATTTAAACTAAATCTCAGAAGCCATGTTTTTACCCTCATTTCCAAAGGTTTAATCATTGGCACTACTCCGGTTAGATTTTAACAAAATTTAGTCCAGATCCTATTAAAAAATATTCGAGCTTGTGCGAAAGTAGCAAGCTCTGTCTTGGTTTCGTTGTTGTGAAAAAGATCAACTGTCTCTATGATGTCGATGTCCTCCCTCCCCACCCTGCACCAACAATTTGAGCCCGAGCGGCGAATTCTAAACTCTATTGACCGTTTTAAGGTGATCCTCAGTATTGCAATACGCATCCTCAGCTGCGCATAAAAAGCCCTTGCTTCCAGCCGCAGCAAGATGTTTCGTGAACCGATGAAATGACGCGACGTGATTAGTGCCAGTACAGGCATAAATGGGGTAAGTTTGGCCCATTATATCTCCTAAACAAGCACGGTGACCTATCTTTTTTATTGTATTTTTCGAAACAGACATTGGAAAGGAACATTTAAGGAAAGTTTAAAAAAAAATTGTTGAATTTTTTTTTTTTTTTTGAGGAATCAACTTAAGACCAGAGCTCTTTATTCGATGACTCTTAGCAACAACGTGGAGAAAATAATGCGCTTTTAGACTTTCTAAGATGAGCTTTTTACAAACACTTTTCAGGTGTTATATGTTGAAAATAACACAAGAGAATCGATACATTATTTTCGGTTATTCGAATCAGATCTGAGAAGGTTCATTATACAATAGATACCATTGTCCCCAGATATGATCTGACAGGGTTGGAATATGTTTATGTATCACAACAAAACCAGTGAATGACCGATGGTGACGACAAAACATGAACAAGCTAAGCGCTAGTGAATTCAAATTTGTGAAGACATGCTTTGAATACAGGTGGTGTTGTCAAGTATGGAGGTGCGTTGAAATTCGGACACTAACCGGCCGATATACCTGTTTCTCACAGATACCCTTTCACCGTTAAGTTTAAAACTTTAGATTTTAAGGATTCTACTGAGACATTCTTCCTTTAGCCTCGAAAGAAACTAGTTGCGTCTTTGTATTTACCATACGTCTCAATGTTTTTTTTCCTTCCAATCTTCGAGTCATTATTCCCTCGATAATATTTACAATTTCGCGCTCAAAATAAAACAAATTAATTAAAGCACAACTTTTCATTTAACATGCACATTTTTTCGCAGTCAAAATTCTGATCTTAGGGAAAAAATTTATATTCTTATTCTTATAAACTCTATAATTTTCATTTATTTCTAGAGTGGTCAGTTTCTAAGCACTCAATGTAGCGAGAGGGTTTTTTTCGCTGAAATTAACGAAACATCTTGTTTTTCTTCTTAAAAGCAAATTCAAGGTGAAGCAAAAATTGCAGCAGAATAGATAAAACCTACCTCTTCTAAAGTGCCATAAGCGTTTTATATTTCCTGGCTGTCTATAAAAAAGGTCATCGATGAGAATATAGGGCAAAAGAGAAAGGGCCACTATAAATTATTGACACTGTTCACACTCGCTGTGTGGCGGGTGTGTTGTCAACCTAACAGAGTGTAAAACAGAAGAACACTTAAACACCTGTGACATTTCCTAA
Source organism: Pocillopora damicornis (assembly GCF_964200805.1). NCBI lineage: Eukaryota > Metazoa > Cnidaria > Anthozoa > Scleractinia > Pocilloporidae > Pocillopora > Pocillopora damicornis. The sequence continues at coordinate 7,932,538 of NC_142671.1, forward strand.
ACGAGGTTCTCTCTTTTCCATGTGCATTTCTATACATTGTCAAATACATACTTATATACAGCATTCCTGCTCGCTTTTTATATTTCATGGCTGTTGCTTAAAACACTTTCGTAACACTTTTCCAACATCACCATGGAAACTGCCCACCGTTCGAGCCCCTTTAAAATTGACAGCTCTCAATCAGATTGCCTCTGCCACGGGAATGTCTTAGATTTATTATACCGTGTTTTTGTTGTTGTTGTTGTTTTTTTTTTTTTGGTTTTGTTGTTGTTTTTTTGCCGTCGTTGTTTGTTTTGCTTTGCTCGGTTTGGTTTTGTTGTTTATTTCGGTTCGAGTAATTCAAGTCCCCTTCACTTCTAATAAGTTGTTTTTGAGTTTATATTCGATTGAAGAAAGATACTTTTGGTACAGTTCAAATTTTTCATTCTGGTTCGAAAACTTTAATGGGCGTCGGTTGAGACAGACGTTATAAAGCTATAATCCATTCAGGTCATGGACAGTGCTATTGAGACAACTTGCATTATCAGTTGACAAATTCCTTTTGCCGACACAATTTTTTAGATAGTTTTCCTTTCCCTGGCCATTGTTAACATACTAATGGTGCCCGGCTGGCCCTTGATACACAATTCATTACATGTGAGGGGTGTATGGGACACAAGGACCGTGTTTGAACAAAAGGAGGATTCCTCTCATCAAGTTTGTCCGTAATTGTGGTCACATTTTCTAAATTTAACCTTAGTTAGGAAATTTTTACACGACTTGCATTTGCGCTGCTGTCATAAGATTCCGTTACCTTGTGCGAGGTTAATCGCATTAAGCTTGCTGCTGATTGAGAGAATGTGCTGGCTTATGTGATTGGAGTGAAGGGTCCAAGGCTTAAGAGAAGATAGACTTAGAAATCGCTAAAGCAATCGATTCCAAATTCCCCCTTTCAACGGGCACTCTCGACTTCCAATATTAGCCATGGAAGAATAGAAGCTGAAACTTCTCAGTGATTCATTATATTTATGGCTATAACGTCAGAACAATGCATAACACTAAAATTTATACTGCGCACTTTATTTCCACAATCGATCAAGAAGAGAACTATCCTAAATATCTGACCCTAATACGGTTTTAGATATGGCTTCATTCTCATAACGACCGGAAGTAAACTCCGTCGCCATGCAACTTACTTTTAGCTACCAGAAGGCACAGGTAATATAGAAGCATGCCATCTACATACTTTTTTAAAGGGGCTGTACTGTGTTTAAAAAAAGCCGTAAAGATATTTACAATGCGGTTTTGCTGCAGGTGCAGCTGATCGCTGCATGAACACGATCAGCACATTATGTCCTAATTTTGTATCCTTAGTTCATCGCTTTGTATAACTACCTTTCCTAATAAGCTTAGAATACATGTCATTCAGTATGCAACAACGACAGAAACTTTTACTTGAGGGAAATTATGTTACATTGGGGGCTAAAATACTTCACTTCATCCCAATATTTCTGGACAAATGTACGGTGTTCGTATCTAATTCAAAGCTTTGCCCTTTATGAGAAGCCTATGCATGAGTATCACTTTCAAATTTTGCGATCATTCTCTAATTCTGCATAATCCTATGGCTTTTGGTGACAAAATGACCTTATGGTTTATTTTATATTACATTTTGAGACTGTTTTTGACGAAATTAGCGACAAAAATCTCCCAACAGAGCATTTACGCGGATTAGTTTGCTAACGAGGTGGGAGAAATTTGCGGAAATTATTGTATTGCTCAGAAGAGCCATGACTTATGAGCGGATAGGTATCCTTCATTCAGTTTGTCCTTGAGGAGATTTTACAAGTATCACAGATGAGTATTTAGAGGCAAGAATTTTTAAACACATGAGAGGGGCAACGGGTGTCAAATATGGCTGCAACAACTAGCCTCTGTGGGGTAGGGCAGCTCTCTTGTCCCAAGACAGTGGCAGGAGAGGCAATCCTGCACAGCAGCTTCGCGAGCAAAGTGGTGCGCATGTGTCTGGGCAAGACGGCGCTGAACAGGTTTGCTGCTCAGCAAGGGGCTCCACTGGACGAAGGCCTGGCGAACCTGGTGCCCTGAAATCTTGAGAAGCATCCTACAGGGAGTGATAATAATTTTTTTAACAGTGAACGAGTAAATAATAGTAAAATTCAAGATACTATTTACACTTAAAGAGAGTGTCTATGTGTGGGATCACTGTTAAAAAAAGGATGAACGGAAGAGCGCTTGTCAAGTGCGGTCTCTTTCGTTAATTATAACGAAAAAATATTTTTCCGTCTATGAATCCAATGTACATGCTTTTTAAGATGAACAGTCTTCAGCTGGTTCCCGTTTGATATCTCTAGCCAGATAGTCAGTTGGGTAATTGATTTATTACCAGGTCTACATACAGATTACGTATTCATGGACGATTTTAATTTTTATTGAACTATCAACTGATAGACTAATTGCTCACCAAGGGATTGGATGGCACAGCCCCGTAAGGGAAAGCTTGAGGAGCCAGCTGGGCAGGCTGTGCTTGGAATGGGGCACAGCATGACCACTGACACGAAGGAGCGCAGGCCAGAGGACAAGATCCTGGGCATGTGATTCCTAGAAACCAAATAAATGAATTTAAGCCATGTTATAATTCGACAGAATTGTGATCCGCTTGATGGGAGGAATTTTCTGTTCCCTCTTATACTTAAGGAGACGATGTCGTTTGATTTGTTTACGCCGCGGCTGTCTTTCTCAAAGGCAACATGAATGAATGTATGCAATAGTGTGACATATAGACACCCTCGGCTGGAATTTGGCCAGCTTTTCCTCCCATGCTCCTGATTTAAACGATGAGTTAGTGGGAAAAAGGTCGTTAGAATTTCAGTTTCATGCACGCCAAAATCGTAGCTTTCATTGCAGCGCGCGTAATTTGACCCAAAGAGGGCTCGAGAAATTCCGACCCCTTGTTTCTCGTCCTCCAAGCATTTTTCAGCTTTGATGTTCTGCTTTGCTTCTTACCTGCCGTGGGTGCCACAGGAGCTACAGCGTCCTGATACTGATATCCCTCATATGGTGACGATTGAGGCGACTGCTGAGCATCCTGTGCAGGCTCTTGCGATGGATTCGCCATTGCGAATAGTTTGGGGATGGGAACCCTCTGAGGCGAGGCGACGGGTGTAATGTCATGATGCACCTTAGGTTTCGGAGGCTCCTGTGGCTTGGAGGAAGAAGGTTTGTGATCCGATTGCTTTTTATGGAATTTATGTGTAGCCAAACAGCAATCAAATCTGTGAAAAAGATAAAAAAATAATTGACAACCAGATTTTTCTGCCATGATGAGGTGAACATGGATAAATTGAAATACATGAAACTATGTATTATGTTAATTGATAAAACATTAATGACTGATTGAAAGAACGAACGAATGAATTGTTGAGTAGGAGATAGATGCTCTGAGTACTCAACGGCTGGATTTTTTTACTTCCCTGTAGAGAGTTGCGGTTAAAACCCGTCCTACTTAACAAATATCTAGCAACATGCCCCATGAAGCACACCTGTACCTCCTTTAACTTCCATTCCCCGATCTCTTTTCCATCTCCGTGTGATGAAAAAAGTATTTACCTGCATATTGGCTTGCAGAGCGTCTGGCACTGCGGGACACACAAGCTACCAATTTGGGGTTTCGTATGCATTGCCTTCTTTTTATGATGGGTTTTCACTGGCGGTTTTGGAGGCGGCGGTGGCTTGGGTGCCTTAGGGGGTGCTTTGACTCCTCCAAGATACACTGGCCGAATGCTGAGGTTTAGGGCTTGGGAACGACAACAGTCTAGACCATGGTAAAAAAATTAAACTGTTGTTAGTAATTACAGCGGATATGGTACATAGGATACGATTCCTTCCTAACTGCATAGCCAATGCAGAAACCGGCAACATTTCCGATCTAGTTTGGGCTCTAGCTACTTGCGTTGTTCCAGAAGTTGATTAACATCGCGATCAGTTCCTTAGCAGTTCGATATTTGTGTCATATCTCTGGCTTTGACGAATAATTTATCGACAACCACGTTAAAAGAAACAATAAAAATTGATAGTTATAACAGAGAAATGAATACTCATTGACATTAACCTGGCTTGCATTGGGGGGCACAAGCGGCAGAGCAACTCATAGCAGCACAGGGATCTCCGGCAGGATAGCCGGTATATCCAACATCGTAAGGGTTAGCATATTGAGGGAACACTGGCTGATTTGCCTGGAAGCAACATCCGGAATCACAGTTAGGATAACAGGTGGACGGACATCCGGCGGGGCACGCTGGTGGGGGAGGAGGTGGCGGGGGGAGGGAAGCTTGGTAGTTCACCAACTGGGGGAACATGGCTGGACTGTAGTTAGGAGCCCCTGGGGCACAACAGCTTCTTTTGCAAGATGACAGACAGAAATGCTTGCATCCAGGATGACACTCCCAGGCGGATCCTAAGTGAGGCAAAAAACAGATATGATTAAAAAAATGATTTGTGTAAGGAAAGGAAACGGAAAGGGAAGATGGAAAGGGAACAACAACAGTAGCATATACATTGTAGTAGTAAGTTGGGGTATAATCCAAATAGCACCTTAATGAAAAAATTTAAGTCAGAACAACATACGTTATCTGGAAGTGTGACATTCTGAAATTGTTCACGTCTTTCCTGATCCGGGTGAAACATGTACGGCAGTTCTCATCTTAAATGAGTACATCTTTGGGAATTCCTTAGGTCAAAATTGTCATCATCATCATTTTATTTGCCTTTTTAACAATCCAAAAAATATTTGATCCACACAATTATGATCAGAAGGCGAGGAGGCCTAAAGAAGCCACCAGGCTTACATGAGAAGCTACTTTACTTAAAACAATATATTTAAAAAAAAGAAGAGCTCCAAATGTGTGGCTTGGCCAATTCTGTAATTATTTAAGTGCATTTTCGTCTTAAAAGTAAGAAGACTTAACGAGCGAGTGAAGATAACCCAGCGCGCAGAGCCCGCTCAACGCGCCCCACAACGCCACCGGCCCCTTTTCGTGTTGCATGATAACTCAAACGATCCCTTCCTCGCAGGTTATTCTGCGCTCCGTTTATGCTATGAGTGAGTGATAGTCAATCCTATCCTGATGTATATAATATTACAAAACATCTTACTCACTTTGCACGGGATTCACGGAATGAATCACCACCGACTTCCTCCCACCATGACCTGCAAGGAAGCAAATTCGTTTCCTCTTTTATCAGTTTTTACATGATTCTGTCTTTGTGTAACTGACTCGTACACGGACTTGAAATCTAATAAAGCGTATTTCGATTGAGTATCGTAAAACTAGGACCAAAGCAATCACGACAGCGAGAGATTATTAACTGGAATAATATCTTGACAACAGTCAATCAGATGAAATGAATGTCGCGAGCTTTCTAGATTAATCACAAGGCGAAATAAGGCAAAACCAAAACAATCCTGAAGTTTCGACTCTTGATTTAAAATTGATCTTTATAAAAAAACCTTGGAAGTGTGCAATGATTTCAGCGATTTTAGCATTGCAAAAGAGGTCTAAGTTCTTTCCTGATAAATTCATTCTTACCTGCGTTGGATTTAACTTTCCTTAAGCTCTTGCAATTTACGGCGGTAAGGAGCTGCGCAAGAAGGCAGAACGATAACAAGACCCTCATCATGATCATAAGAGTGGCCCTCTTACCTAAGAGATTTAAAAGGGCGATAAGCCTTTCCTTTGCTGCTAATTGAAATATAATTAAACAATTTTTTAAGCCCCTTATTTTTTTGCTAAGCAGAAGAAATTTCTTTTTTTTACTTAGATTTCACTCGTTACATGGTCTTAGACATTGAAAGAGACTGTGATGGCACCGAACGCCATCCCCTTCTCGTTGGGCGACGACGAAGCGAGGAACACGCGTAATCAACACGGTTTTCAAGTATTGGTGGGTAAACAAAGACGAACAGTAGGCAATTTTTTTTTATGCATGCTTGCTTTACCAATCGTGAAATCATTGGTAGGCACTAGGGATTAATCAAAGGTCTAGTGAAAATGTGACGGTAATCAAATTTCTCGAGCTTGTTTACTAACCTGAGGAACAGCAGGTAGTTCACAGAAAATAATATATGTAATTTGCACATGCCTGCGGTTTGACTGAGACTTCTTACTCCGTAGATCGATTAGATGCCGTTATCATAACCTCTCTATCGTAATTCTCGATAGGCCAAAGAACATAAGTATACAAAGTAAAAAAAAGTCACGTCAAAATACCAGCGTTACTAGTCGTTTTCCTAAACGTCGTGGTTCAACTATAAGATAGCGATTATCAACAATTTTTCGAAACTGTGGTCTCGACCAACCAATTCAATAAGCCAATGGTCTTACGGTTACCGTACCATTAAAATCACCTTTCGTTGCCATTATTTAACAGTTGTCTCTTTTTATAGAGACCACATAATTCAAAAGTATATGGTTTAGAGGTCTTGTCGATAGCCAGTAGCCCATGAGGGCGCCATTTTGTCACGGACCGAAACTAAGTATCAAATGTTGAGCAAGATATCGCAACATGGATATAATTCTAAACGCTCCCGAGTCTCGAGAAGGAAGTTTCTTCCCTGGTACGTTATCATTTGAGATACGTCGCTCGTCAAACTTACGGATTAACAAGGGAAAAATAGGATCTTACCGTGGCAGCCTGTCAGTCGACGCGGGATATAGTATTTTACCTGCTTACAGGTAAATAACTAAGCGTTTCGAACAGTGAAGGAGGCAAGAGTCTACTTAAATAACATGAAATATTTAGCAGTTTCAACAGTGCGACAATTATTTCACTTTATTGCACACTTGTTTGGCAATTCAAAGCCCTTCTTTGATTTGTGTTTTTCCTCTCCTTATAGCCGACGGTGGATCTTCTACAGGAATGGAACAAGATATATATATAATTTACCGCAAATAAAGACGATAGGATTTGAAAGCGGCAGTGAGATTAACTCGTCAGTTTTCTCTTCACTTTAGACAGAAACAGTCAACAAATTTCACGCATTACCTCACAAGAAAAGCATTCGCTGTAAGACAACGGACAAAGAAGAGCGACCAACGTGATATTTTTCTTTTCGTAAAGAGAATGTGTTTGTTTTTTTATGTGAGGACTAATTTAATTTTTAAACGATTTTATCCTTATTTACTGACTGACGAGCAGTAATGTTTAGATATGGATATGTAGTCAAAAAAGCGCAGCCAGCGTGAACGATACAAAGTTGGCTTAATTGAGTGGGAGAATGCCAGTGAAATGCAAATAGCATTTAACATACTTTTATTTATTTGGTTGTTCTTTTCCTTTTGCTTACAATTTCTTACGTTCTGTGAAATGAAGCTTGAAAAATTTGAATAACCTTTTCAATCACGCACTGCATTTATCACTGTTCTAAGTGGTAGGCCTGAAATGGCACAAACATTTTTTGTTAAAAAGTGATCAAAATATGTTGACTGAGACACTTTTCTCGACTTATGATGACTGAATTTACTCTAGTCGTAAACAAAGTCCAGTTTTTTCTACGTTCATAAAATTCATAAAAAGTAGGCTTGCAGTATCGGTTTTAAATTTTTAATACTCTACCGCACTGTAAGTTGGGAGGGGAAGGGATGTAGGGGATATTTGAGAAAGGCAAATCGTATTTCTTTCTAAGTCTTGCGCGTGTGTTCCAACACGGACTAGAAGACTGTAAAATACCAATGCTCTGAGCAATGTTACTTTAATTTGGTTTATTTCGATACTTTTGTGCAGAAAATTAGTTTTACAGGACAATGTTTTTTCTCTTGAAAATGAAATGAAATGAAATGAAATGATGAAATTCACATCACGAGAGGACGACAGAAGAAAAAGGTCTGATGAAGCTATAACTTTTTTTCAGGTCCTTTTTATCTAGATGGGATATAATTACTATTAAAAGAAGGAAAAAACCGCCCTTACACCTTGTTGAGACCACGGAAATCTCTTCCTCCCAGCATTTTATGCAAAGAACATAACTTCTTCTATTCCTGTCGTCATTTGATGGACTTTCCCAACAGTGAAGCAAGATCGTAAACCCACTTCTAAGTCTCACAAAAGAGCACTTTTATAACTACGTGTAAGTTAATAGTCATAATCTAACAGCTCTGACGTAAGTTTCTCGCCTGATTATCAATATCAATGAGAACAACACTCTCAAAATGGCTTGCTGCATCTTCACCAAAACCTAATTTTTTGAGGGGGAAAAACAACAACTAAACTTGCAAGACGGCAAGCAGGCTTTCCGGCATTTGGGTTCACAGACTTTCCCCTTTTTCTTTGGATGTTTCTTGGAGATCTTGCTCTTTTTCTTTAATTTCTTTAAAGCAAGCTGCTTCTCGATCATCTTCACAGTTTTCTTCGGTACAACGAATGGTGTGGTCAGGCAACAGAGCAGGTTGCAGGTCGGAAGGCATCGGTGCTGACAAACAGGCTGACACGAACCCCATAATGACTGCCCTGGGTAAAAGAAATCGTGGAAATTGAGAAAATATTAAAAATTAGAATAAATATTATAGATATTATAAATTGGATTGTAACTCGCTCTAGATTAGCCATTAAGATACCCTAAGGGGTTCATCATTATTTATCGCCTGTGGGGGGTGGGGGAGGGGAGGGGAGGGGAATCTGGAGGATTTTGGTTGTGTCCCAAAAATTTATTTACCTGATCCCACTAAGGCTCTTAAGTATAATTTAATGACCCCCCCTCTCAACTCTCCCCACACACCTCATTGGTGGTCAATTTTCTGCAGTCCCAGGCTAACAAGGATGGAGTTCATTACGAATTACAAATGACAAACACCAAAAAAAACTAAACTGTAATCATGTGTGTATATGGATCACGTTTTATCAATTATTGTTGGTACTAACTTTTGTTTCTTACGTAGGAAGAATACAACAGCTGAGCAGTGTCTTTGTCAGACAGCCGATTAATATCAACTGCATAAAGAAAAGAATAAAAGTTAGTTAGGATAAAATTGAGCTATAATTTTATCAGACTCATCTTGCTAATTTTCATCCCCTAACCAGTATATCGAAACATCCCATAATAGCAAGTTCTCACTTACATTTGTAAGCTTTGATGGACGTTTCTAGATTTGCTTTTGATTCTCTTTTGACGACGTCCACCAAGTCTGTAAAATACAATGCAATGAGATTGTTTTTTGTCTCAAATAAATTCTGTGAGAGGGCATAAAGGTAAAGGATTTTCCCAAAATAGGACGCTTATTTCGGTTCAGGCTAGAAGTGACTTTTGCAAGGGCATAGTTCAGGAGGGTCGTAAGGTGCAAGTGAGACACTCCTATTTGTCTTGAAAAATTGATAGTGCATCATATAATACAAGCTGACATGTTTCCCAATTCAAGCAATACACTAGCGTATGGCTCCCACCCCCTCTCGATTATTGTGCCTAAGTAACTGACCTCTGCCGCAAGCGAGATACACCTCACTTGTCTTACCTTGAAGTTTCTTATGCGCCTGCAACTTCTTGCCTTTGTCATTTGTTGAGGTGTACGCCATGTATGTTAATTTGAATTGTTTTTCGAGCTTCTTGATGGCCTCGGCGGTTTTCTGTTTTATAATTCTCTCCAAAACTATGGAACAAACTGGTGGATCGAAGCGATTTTGTTTTAGAGTCAGAGAGTTCAGGCAAAAGCTCTCTTAGATCAAGTGAAGTCTAAATTTGAGACAGAATGGTGACGCAGTTGAGACAGAATCATTGCTTCCTAAATCATTTGAATTCTAACCTAATGGTGAAATGTTTCTACATTTTCATTATTTTTCGACTCAAATGCGTTTCTTAAGGGAGATGTCCAAGACTGGGTGATTATAAATGCTTCTAATGTGTTTGGTTATCGAAAAAAAAGTGTAGATTTCCTGAATGGCACTTTCATCATTATCCTTTCAACGCACAAACCTCCAAATCATGTCATGTTTTCATCTCGCAGTATGCAGCAAAATTTTCTTGGTTTGCCTCAGGACCCTCCCCAACCACGCCCTTGCGAACTAAACTGGCATCGAGTCGTTTCGTAATTAAGGACTGTAGCTAAAAGTACGAATAATGAGACCTGATGGAATTCGTCAAAATAAACTAGCATTTCTCTTTCTTGTCCTGTCACGCCTTGGCCTTCTTCCCTTTAACGACAGAGGAGGGGTGTAGGTTTTGATGCACGTCTGGAGTTCATTCATTGTAGAAATCAGTTGATGATTATCGGTACAAAGAGTCGCAAATGGATTGTTACCTTTCTTGTCTATGGCAGTTTTTCCGTTTATATGTGCACTTGCCTTGGATTCTGATGGGATCGCTTCCGAAAAGTGCATTACAAATAGCGCCGTTAAGCATATTCTTGCGATTGCTAGTCTGTTCATTCTAAAGATAACACAATGAAATGATATATTATACATAGAAGAACAGTGAGCGCAAGAAATTATCAAAAGGTCACAAAATTAGAGGTGGTAAAAATATACCCAGTGGTTTTTTCTGCCTTATAATTCTTCCGTCTACTGTCGACCGCCCGTTTCCTGGTTAGAAAGAGAATTTCTGACAACAAATTAAACCTAAATTTGCATAATACACTATTGAGAGAAAGGATTAGGTTGCAGAAAAAATTCTGTTTTCAAACAACGAGGTATAACCTATCTGTACACAGTTGGCGTTTCTTTTTTTCGGTAATGACACCCATTGGGATGACAATCTCATGATCTTTGTCATATATTTTCTAAGTTTGATCAGCTATCCGAAGTTTCAGTATCACTCCCCCACTGATTAGATAATGATAGTTGCTAGAGTATTTGATAATTAGGATTCACAGATCATTTGCCTACCTTAACCAGTGATCAGATTCGAAATGTTGAAGGAGTCTTGGAGTTAACTCTTCTCGTCTTGAAAATTTGCTCCTTCTTAGCGTTTGATGTTTTGGGGTTCAAAGTCACTGATATTTGTTTATGAAATACACCTGTTAGATAGTGTTCTCGAAACATTAAAAACACTATAAACAACTGACGCGATTTGATCGGCTGAGGTTAAACAGCAGGAAACTTTTCTGTCTTTCTGACGAAAAGTATCGTTTAGATTTAACAAAACTGATCTATGAAAATCCAAACTGAGTCGTCATCCTGGAACCAGGAATTAACAGAGGATCAATATTTTAGAGCGACAAAGACACCTTTTGGGACACAAAATATGCTAATGACTGGTAAATCAAAAACGCTGGCAGGTATTCCCACAAACAAACGGTCTCCACGAGCCGTTATCTTACATGGACAGCGGCTTTGAATTTCAATTACGTGATCATGCAGACGTCAAAACATTTGCTGTTTGTTTCACTTGCATTTGTAAGATAGATTAAGACTAGAACGTTGTTTTCATAGCAGAAAAATTTAAAGCACTCTTCCTGTGTGGAGTCTATTGTTTTCCTATCAACCAATCAAAAAGATTGAATTAATCCATTCTCACAGAGGTCATTATTTGGCGACCATACCGTTCACAAAGAGCCAAAATGATCCAAGGCTCGAGAATGACGTTACCTGGCAAAACAAAATCGCAGGCTCAAGTTTCTCGAGCTTATGCAGAACTTCACTAGGAAATAAGGTTTTTGAATCGGAGTAGAAGACTGATTGATAGTTAGTAGGGAACTTTGGCCATGTTAGTATCGAAGTCGATTGGGTGATAGACCATGAATGAATTTGTCGGTGTCTCGCGAGCTGTAACAGTCGAAATTCTCTAACGAACAAAGCGATCTGCATGGTTTGTACGGTCTGCGTGGTCTGCACGGTCTGTGCTCTGCGTTTTAGCATGACCGTGGTTGCATGGATGCGGATGAAAGCCGTTTATACGATTTGAAATGGATTTTCAGCAAATGGAGTCTGGATTCATTCTTTAGCGAGATTCTGCATTCCAAAAGCTGGATTCTGGATTCCAATGCCCAGTATCCCGGATTCCACAAGCAAAAATTTCCTGGATTCTGAAATCTGGTTTACCTTACATGAGGCGAAAAGTTTGGAGTCTTCTTAAGTGCACTTTCGTCAATATTTTTAGAAAACTGATATATCTAGTCTCCACTTCTCTGTCTTCCATGTGCTATGTGGACTTCAGGCGGTCGCAATATTAAGGATCAACGGAATACTTGAGGGAAGCGGTTTTTACTGCACATGCAACCAGGGAAAGAATATTACTACACAAGCTGACCATAGAATGAAGAAAGAGGTACAGAACTGGTTTTGGGGCCATTGACGCCTCTAGCCGAAAAAGTCTAAAGAGATCATAGGTCCAATCCAAGCCTTAAAAACATGGTACGCATACTTGCACTAACAAAAATTTGAGATCCAAATTCCTTCCATAGCTGGTTCGAACCCAATTTTCAAATTCAGCAATTAGTCCAGACACTTCCCGTGGCAGTGGCAGTTTTCTCTCTCATCGATCAACAACCGTCGCCGGTTAGAAGAGGTTTTCAGTAACTTTGTGTTAAGTCCAGTTTGAAATGGAAGAATTCGCGGTTAGCGGTCACCAAGTTGCAAGCTTTGTCATCCTTTCTTCTCTTAACGGCCTCCAGTCAAAAGTAACTTTGTAAAAAGATGCTTCAAACGCCCATGAAGCGAAAATATACCACAAATGCATCGATTCACATTTCATTTAACTTTATTGAGATATTCGGACGTTTGAGATGTGCAATTTTCAGAGCTTCATTCATAACCCTCATATAATTTGCTCGTCTCATGTCAATAACTATTTACACGTATTGTGGTCTGGTTATGGTTCGTGTCTCTCTGAACGTCTGGAAGCTAACAAAAACATATGTGATCGAATTTTGCGATAAAAAGCCTGTAGTCGTCTTCTGAGGGCTCATAAACATCAACATGAGTACTTATTCCCAAATAAAGACTGTTTAGTTTGCGAAGTCTCAGCGGATAATAAGTCACTTTGAACTGAGGTGACAGCATTCTCGGCCGCTATCGTGTCACGCAACAGCTTAGAAATTCAACCTCGCGTCATTACGAGACGAAAAACCCTAAAACAGGAAATTTGTGAAAAGATAAGTTTTCAGCTGTTTTAATAGCTAACCTCACTAAAATCTCAAAAGGATTGATAATTCATCATGTTTTTTATTTGGATGACGTCACGTGAACCAAGAGTAAACAGCTAGCTAGGGTAATTGTGATTAGTCTTAAAGGTTATGAAAAACAGTCGGGAGTATTTTGTTTTTTGCATCTGTTTGTGATCAGTACATTCGAAATCTCTGTGGCAATCAAGTGTATTGTACAGGTTACCTAGTTCAATAACTGTGGTGTACAAAACTGTGGATATAAAGGATGATTTTATCTGACAGCAATTCACGAATTAAGCCTTAGAGTAAATAAGAGGTCAGTAACACTTAATTTGCATTACCAAAAGAAAGCCGAGCACACATTTAGCTAATGAGGAAACATTGACTGTGAACAGAGAACTCCTGGGTTTATAGCACAACAGGCATTTTAAATGATTTTAAATGTGTGGTTATAGTTGCAAGCCTTGTCTCCTTTTCTTCTCTTAACGGCCTCCGGCCAAAAGTAATTTTGTAAAAAGATGCTCTAAACGCCCATGAAGCATAAATCAAACCACAAATGCATCGATTCACATTTCATTTAACTTTATTGAGATATTCGGACGTTGGAGATGAAATTTAAGTAAACAATTTGGAAAGCTTTATTCATAACCCTAATAGATTTTGTTCGTCTCATGTCAATAACTATTAACCACGAACCCGTAGTGTGGTCTGCTCATGGTTCGTTTCTTTCTGAAGGGCACAAATATGGCGTTCGGAAGCTAATGAAAACGCATGTAATCGAGTTTTGCGATAAAAAACCTGTGGTTGTCTTCTGAGGGCTCCTAAATATCTGTATGAGTACTTATTCTCAAAGCAGGACTAAATATCTATATGAGTACTTATTCTCAAAGCGGGACTGTTTAGATCGCGAAATCTCAGCGTATAAGTCACTTTTTTAACTAAGGTGACAGCATTCTCGGCCTCTATTTGAATATCGTGTCACGTATTAGCTTAGATATTCAACCTTGCGTCATCACAAGACGAAAAACCTTAACAAACTGGAAATTTGTGAAAAGATAAGTTTTCAGCTGTTTTAATAACTAACTTCACTAAAATCTCAAAAGGATTGATAATTCTTCATGTTTTTAATTAGGATGACGTCACGTGGAAACGAAGACTAAACAGCCAGCCAGAGTAATTGTGAATAGTCTCAAAGCTTATGAAAAAACAATCGGAAGTATTTATTTTTGCGTCTGTCTGTAATCAACACATTCGAAATCTCTGTGGCTATCAGGTAAGTTGTACAGGTTAGCTAGTGGTGTATCTAAAACTGTGGATATAAAGGATGATTTTATCTGACAGCACTCACGAATTTAGCCTTAGAGTAAATAAGCAGTCAGTAACACTTAATTTGCATTACCAAAAGAAAGCCGAGCACACATTTAGCTAATGAGAAAACATTAACTGTGAACAGAGCAGAAACTCCTGGGTTAGTAACACAACAGGCATTTTAACTGTATGGTTATAGTTGCAAGCCTTGTCTCCTTTTCTTATCTTAACTCTGTGGCAATCAAGTGTATTGTACAGGTTATCTAGTTCAATAACTGTGGTGTACAAAACTGTGGATATAAAGGATGATTTTATCTGTCAGCAATTCACGAATTAAGCCTTCGAGTAAATAAGCAGTCAGTAACACTTAATTTGCATTACCAAAAGAAAGCCGAGCACACATTTAGCTAATGAGGAAACATTAACTGTGAACAGAGAACTCCTGGGTTTATAACACAACAGGCGTTTTAAATGTGTGGTTATAGTTGCAAGCCTTGTCTCCTTTTCTTCTCTTAACGGCCTCCGGCCAAAAGTAATTTTGTAAAAAGATGCTCTAAACGCCCATGAAGCATAAATCAAACCACAAATGCATCGATTCACATTTCATTTAACTTTATTGAGATATTCGGACGTTGGAGATGAAATTTAAGTAAACAATTTGGAAAGCTTTATTCATAACCCTAATAGATTTTGTTCGTCTCATGTCAATAACTATTAACCACGAACCCGTAGTGTGGTCTGCTCATGGTTCGTTTCTTTCTGAAGGGCACAAATATGGCGTTCGGAAGCTAATGAAAACGCATGTAATCGAGTTTTGCGATAAAAAACCTGTGGTTGTCTTCTTAGGGCTCATAAATATCTATATGAGTACTTATTCTCAAAGAGGGACTGGTTAGACCGCGAAATCTCAGCGGATAAGTCACTTTTTTAACTAAGGTGACAGCATTCTCGGCCTCTATTTGAATATCGTGTCACGTATTAGCTTAGATATTCAACCTTGCGTCATCACAAGACGAAAAACCTTAACAAACTGGAAATTTATGAAAAGATAAGTTTTCAGCTGTTTTAATAACTAACTTCACTAAAATCTCAAAAGGATTGATAATTCTTCATGTTTTTAATTAGGATGACGTCACGTGGAAACGAAGACTAAACAGCCAGCCAGAGTAATTGTGAATAGTCTCAAAGCTTATGAAAAAACAATCGGAAGTATTTATTTTTGCGTCTGTCTGTAATCAACACATTCGAAATCTCTGTGGCTATCAGGTAAGTTGTACAGGTTAGCTAGTGGTGTATCTAAAACTGTGGATATAAAGGATGATTTTATCTGACAGCACTCACAAATTTAGCCTTAGAGTAAATAAGCAGTCAGTAACACTTAATTTGCATTACCATAAGAAAGCCGAGCACACATTTAGCTAATGAGGAAACATTAACTGTGAACAGAGCAGAAACTCCTGGGTTAGTAACACAACAGGCATTTTAACTGTATGGTTATAGTTGCAAGCCTTGTCTCCTTTTCTTATCTTAACTCTGTGGCAATCAAGTGTATTGTACAGGTTATCTAGTTCAATAACTGTGGTGTACAAAACTGTGGATATAAAGGATGATTTTATCTGACAGCAATTCACGAATTAAGCCTTAGAGTAAATAAGAGGTCAGTAACACTTAATTTGCATTACCAAAAGGAAGCCGAGCACACATTTAGCTAATGAGGAAACATTGACTGTGAACAGAGAACTCCTGGGTTTATAACACAACAGGCATTTTAAATGATTTTAAATGTGTGGTTATAGTTGCAAGCCTTGTCTCCTTTTCTTCTCTTAACGTCCTCCGGCCAAAAGTAATTTTGTAAAAAGATGCTCTAAACGCCCATGAAGCATAAATCAAACCACAAATGCATCGATTCACATTTCATTTAACTTTATTGAGATATTCGGACGTTGGAGATGAAATTTAAGTAAACAATTTGGAAAGCTTTATTCATAACCCTAATAGATTTTGTTCGTCTCATGTCAATAACTATTAACCACGAACCCGTAGTGTGGTCTGCTCATGGTTCGTTTCTTTCTGAAGGGCACAAATATGGCGTTCGGAAGCTAATGAAAACGCATGTAATCGAGTTTTGCGATAAAAAACCTGTGGTTGTCTTCTTAGGGCTCATAAATATCTATATGAGTACTTATTCTCAAAGAGGGACTGTTTAGACCCGGAAATCTCAGCGGATAAGTCACTTTTTTAACTAAGGTGACAGCATTCTCGGCCTCTATTTGAATATCGTGTCACGTATTAGCTTAGATATTCAACCTTGCGTCATCACAAGACGAAAAACCCTAACAAACTGGAAATTTGTGAAAAGATAAGTTTTCAGCTGTTTTAATAACTAACTTCACTAAAATCTCAAAAGCATTGATAATTCTTCATGTTT
Organism: Pocillopora damicornis; assembly: GCF_964200805.1. Classification (NCBI taxonomy): domain Eukaryota; kingdom Metazoa; phylum Cnidaria; class Anthozoa; order Scleractinia; family Pocilloporidae; genus Pocillopora; species Pocillopora damicornis. Next base: position 7,949,359 of record NC_142671.1, read on the forward strand.
TTAATTAGGATGACGTCACGTGGAAACGAAGAATAAACAGCCAGCCAGAGTAATTGTGTAGAGTCTCAACGCTTATGAAAAAACAATCGGGAGTGTTTATTTTTGCGTCTGTTTGTGATCAACACATTCGAAATCTCTGTGGCTATCAGGTAAGTTGTACAGGTTAGCTCGTGGTGTATCTAGAAACTGGTGCTGCGTCGGTGGGAGAGTATAACAAGTAATTTAGTGTTAACAACTGAGTTGAAAACGTAAATTGACCACCGTAAAGAGTTTAAAGGCTGACGTTTCGAGCGTAAGCCCTTCGTCAGTTGCTCCTATGAAGGGCTAACGCTCGAAACGTCAGCCAGTTTTGTGCATCTCTTTAACATTTGGTGTGCAGTGACGCAAACTAATTTCCTAAGTTGTGATTTCTTGTTCATTGTACCATTGTACACAATTCGTTGAATCTTGAGAACAATTTGCAAGAACAATTGGCTTTCTGCCCCCGATGATATTCTTAGATATACAGTTGGATCCTCGCATCTTCCAGGGAAAATGAGAAAGATTCGAGTTATCGGGGGTTAAAACAAAAACAAAGGACCGGAAATCATACAGTATTTATTTTAATAAAATTTAATCATGGAAAAATCGAGTGAAAATGGATCACTACATGAAATCAGAACGCAACGTAAATGTTTGAGACTGCAGTACACTGTTTGTTTTGATTTGCCACGTATTGATAGACGTGACTCGATGTGGTTCGAGTTGTCGAGGATACAAATATGTAAAGAATGACCTGGCGGGAGGTTCAAGCTATCGAGGGTTCGAGTTACCAAGGGCAAAATTGTTCAAGCTATCGACCGGGATTCAACCGTAGGTCATTAAGGGTTCATGACTTTGAAGACAGAAAGGCACCCAGACAATATTTAGAAATACTCTTTTATCAAAACCAATGTTCAAGTTAGCTGAATTATCGATGCAAGCTGGCATTCTTGCGGAATGTATTATTATATCCAAAAGTATCATCTCTTAGTTTCTCGAAAGATTGCCACTTCGGTCGACCTCAATTTGCATTTATAACAGATTTGCTCAATGATCTAAACAACGATTTAGGTATGTAGCTGATCTTTTGTTTTCAGAAACAACACCAAAAATGAACAGAATGTGCAAACGCATGCAGCACAGACCGGAGAGTTTGTTTTCGTGGTTGGTTTGCGTTTGCGCCGCTTTTTGTCAAGCGGTGAACCTTGGTTTTTCTTTTAGCTACGGAGTGTTGCTTCCTGAAGTTATGAAGGAATTCGGAGAAAGCCGGCAAAAAACTGGTAAGTTTCTTCATGCCATTGCAGCTATGTCTGAAAATAATAGGTAAAATTTCCGCACAGCCCCATACTTCATTATGCATTCATTTCTTGAATAGAGAAAACAATGACTAAAACAATACACTGCCATTGGGAAAACAGATTTGTTTTACAATAGTATGGGGCTGTGCGGAAATTTTACCAAATAATATAACGTCCTCATTGATAAGAAAGCGGATACTTGCTTGATTTATGTCGACACTCGCATATGATAGATGACTGCGACTCATATAATTTTGTCGACTGCACGTTACTAAAACATAATTGAGGGAATTGTATGGCTCATCTGTTATTGCATCAGTATGACCTATGTGAGCGAACTCTTACCAAGCTTTTGTGGTTATCTTTGCACCAAATAAACCGGAGGCCGTGTTGATATGGGGAGAGGTCAAGTCATAAATAGCCAGTTCATCTGATAGACTTTTTAGTTGAGCCAATTTCCTACGATGTTCAACACGATTAGAATGTCAACGTTAAATTAAAAAAAAGTCGAAGAAAATATACCAAAGGGACTTCTGTGGGTGTTTTTGTACGGCTTTACTTCCTGTCATGTTGCATGGGTTCTGCCAGCCTTCGTAACTTTCAATCGTTGGTTGCACGTTTTAATTTCTTTTGCTAGTCTGTAATCATCACTGACGCGACATAAACAAGCATTTTAAGCCACGGATCAATGAAGTCATTTCGTTGAGTCTGCCTTATGGTCGAGCGTCGAGGGTCGAGGGTTACATGTCGAGGATGAGGGTAATATGTCGAGGGTTCAAAAAAACTAAAAAAAATAAATCAATGATTAAATAAGAAATATTAAAATAAAAATATATTAAAATAGAAAACAGCCAAGTGCATGATTAAATCCAGGGGTTGTCTTATCTAGACTGTCTTCAGAGTCACTCTTACATCTCTAAAATTAAAATTGATAAGGGCGACTAAGTTTTTGTCTCCAGGTTTTACTCTAATCGTCAGCAAAAAGTATAATGAACGGCAATGAACATAGGTCTACTTACCGGCGGAAAGTCATTAAGCAACGCCTCCAAGGCAATCCGCGTGGCCTCCTCGAAGTCTTGCTTTTGGTAACGATACCACAAGTCATTATCCAAAGGCGCAGATATTCCTTGCACGACTTCTGAATACGTGAGAGCACGTGCACCACTACTGGTGCCGGGCTCAGGTGTGTTTTCCGATGAAGACATTTCGGAAATAACCTAAAGTAAGGAAGCAGACACACTTCGAAAACAGCTGATAAAAACGGCAGGTCTGGGGTTCAATTCAATCTGTATGAATCTTCTTCCTTTTTCATGCTGTAACGACAGGATTTTAGATTTCGGGTTTATTTTGCTTACGCTGACAAAAATGTAAAATTCAACTCGGAAATGCTCGTGACTAAACCAATGAGCAACTTTTTTTATCTGAGGACTCAGTACAAATTAGCGATGTTTCTTTCATGTTGTTACGATGCGTAGAGGCTCTTCTGTATTCTTCTGCTTCTTTTCTGCATCTTCTAAAGCCAACTTACGTACTTCTCTCGTTAGTTCTCTCTCTTGTACTCGCTTTCGTTGATACTCTTAAGTACTCTATTGATGAACGTGTTTAGTTTAAGGACCTGACTAACTCATCAAAGCACTAAGAGACTCGTAGACATGAAAAACAATTGCAAAGTACTTGATATGCTCTAATTAAGAGCCAATCTTTGAACACTAAAACCGAAACAACTTGCATTGGTCCACACCAAATTCAGTAAACCATTAGACCCAAACATAATCACCGACGAACGTCAGTGATCAGAAATCAAATCTCAATAGCGATGAAAAGACAAACTCCTCATAACAGGACTACACAATAGTAAGCGAAACCCACACAATCATAAAAAAGACTCATAACATAGCAACAAGCCCTAGAATAATCAAACAATTACAAGACAGTTATTAATAAGGAAATTAATTGTGAGGGCTAAGACTAGCACAATCCCTCAAGGACTTTTAAGTCCTTGAGATTTAAAAATCTCGTGGGTAACCTTGAAATAATTTTGAACTATAGCTAGCTAAATCACTTCAGTATTCTATGTACATAAATATAACATTTCCTATCCCTGCATGTCGAAGACATAGGAAGCGTGACCTTGAGCTCTTAAACGTGTTCAAATATTCGCATGGATAACTTTGCTTGCTAACTTTCAAAATCGTTTTCTTTTGCAATTTCAGTTTGGGTTGGATCTTTGGCACTCGGTTTGACTTTCTTTCTTGGTCCGCTTGCATCATTTCTCTGCCAAACGATTGGTTGCCGCTGCACGGCCATACTTGGATGTTTGCTATGTGGTGCCAGCTTGTTCCTCACTGCATATTCTTCTGGTCTTCAATGGATGTTTCTCACTTATGGTTGTTTGTATGGCTTGGGATCTTCATTACTGTTTTCATCTTACTTTCTCATAACAGCTAAGAACTTTCGAAGGTGGCAGTCATTCGCAGTGGGGATCGTTTCGGTTGGGGGCAGCATCGGAGTCTTAATCATTGGCCCTTCATTACAGCTCCTGATTGACGAATATGGTTGGAGAGGAGTATACAGGATCATTAGTGCACCCTTCATTGTAATGGTGTTTATTTGTGGAGCTACATTTGGTGATCCTATCAGTTCAGATTCATTTAAAACTTCCTCACAGAACTGCACTTTTAACGCAGGTGAATTGGCCGAGTGTGCCATGGAAGTGGGAAGAATAAACATGAACTTCACGGAAGATTCTGAAAATTCAGCAGTTTATAGAAGCCGAACAAGCAAGATTAATGAACAAGAAAATAGAGATGGAATTGAATCACTGCCGGCGGTCGCCTACCAGAAGGCTAGACAAATGCTATTTACAGCCAAATCACGGCAGGTGGTGGCCAAAGATGACCCCAATACGGACAAGTCTTCAGAAAAACTATCCAAATTTTTAGACTTTTCCGTATTTGCAGTTCCCTCTTACACTGTGGCGACATTGAGCCTTCTTTTGATGAATTTTAGCCATTTCACACCACAGATACATCTGGTAAGTCACTGTTAGTAATTGTAATCCTAAATGCAAAAAAAAAACAAAAACTAGTAAACACTTCACTTCTGCTATATCAAGAGGTGCATGATAACGCCTTGGAGAATTTCTCTAACCAAAACGAAAAAAACCATATCATGGAGCATTTTTTCTCGCTCTGAATGATTACTATTGGATCAATGCAGTCATCCTCAGAAATTCACCTTTTGGGCTTTAGATTTCACGTGTAGTGTCACGTGACTTATGATGTAAACAAACGCCGAAAGTTCGGATATTGAGTCGAGCTCGAAACACATATGTCCAAACTTCGGCTTTGGAAATTTTTCTTAAATAACTTCGCTCTTTAAAGAAGTGTTCTTCGCTCAAAGTTGGCGTCTTTCTATTATCATTTTCTGATCGTTTATCAAGTAAGTTGTCATTTCGCTGCCGTTGAAACAGATGCGAAGAATGTTACAGGAAGAATTGCGGCATGGAATAATCGAACTAGTTCTGCGTACAGTGATGTATCTGATCAGGTATTTTCGGGGTGTTGTGTGCGTAGATTGTTAAATAAAATCACTTCTGTCTGAAAATTAGTGCCCACGAATCGCTGTAGAACGTGAAGAAGCCTTAATTCCCACACGAAATTACGTATCTGGGTGTGGATTTCCTTAGCTGATAAATATACCGATTTTTTTTAACCTTAAGTGGGAAGTTCTGCGAAACTCAGAACAACTTTCAAGAAGAGTTAAACTTAAGAATGGCAGATCACAAAGTAAAGCTGACTCAACGCAATGAGTGTGGCATAGCTTAAAAAATATCTACAAGAAAGGGGAATTTCAGAGAGCGAATACTTGGAACCTCGTTAGTGGAAATCACCTCCGCAGTCGAAAAAATGGTTCTGTCAGTGGATCCAAATTTCGAAAAAGCGACGCCACTGCTTTAGACGAATTAATAATTCATAATATGCTAGTACCCAATCCATTTTTTCTGAAGACTGTAGACAATTTTAACGCGTCGCCGCCGTTTGGATTGTACGGCATTTTTAATAATTTGATTTAGTCTCCTGAATTCATCATTAGCTCTACGCTCAGATTTAAAAGGGCTTTGACTACTGCGTATTCCTCTTTCGATTTATCAGTTTTGACGATCAAGTGTCAGAAGGGTTTTTGCCACTGATCGTTCAAGGCAAACTTTCCTGCGCCTCTCTTTGTCTGCTTCTCGCTCTCAAGATGCCTTCCGTTTACGATTGAGTCGCGACATCTAGGCATGGTATACATATTTATCCCAAAGACAAAACAACGATTTAAAGAATGACTGAATTAACTTACCCTTTCTTTACTAGCTACAGCAGATATGGGATCAAGATCCTCTTCTGTTGGCCAATTTTCACCGACCAAATTTAGACTACAAACGTTGCTGTCCTTCTTGCACAAACTAGTCACCTCGATGACATGACCTTATCCACCTTTGCATTCTCTCCTTTTGTCTAACTGTCCCCTGAAAATGGAAAAAACTTGACCGGGTCGCCGTTAGCGTTTCTTACCCAGGAGTTGAGGTATCGTGAATCGTTTCTGCAGGTGTCATAAGCACATCTCTTTGTCGTAACCATTATGTTTAGGTATACAACTGCAATCGTACACGTTCATGGAGTTGAAATGGGTTTTATCTTTGGGAATCAAGGCTTCCTCACGTTCTACAGCAGTTCGTGGGCACTAATTTCCTGTCTATGTACTTAACACCCTGAAAATACCTGATCAGATACATCACTGTATAACTGTACGCAGAACTAGTTCGATTATTCGATGCCGCAACGCTTCCAGTAACATTCTTCGTATCTGTTTCAACGGCAGCGAAATGACAACTTGCTTGACAAACGATCAGATAAGTGACAAAGAAAGATGGCAATTTTGAGCGAAGAAACGTTTTTCCCGAACTTTCGGGGTTTGTTTACATCAAAAGTCACGTGACACTATACGTGAAATCTAAAGCCCAAAAGGTGAATTGCCAAGATATTTGACTCTGAAAAAAAACCAACAACAACGACACTTTTTATTATCATCGGGTTATTTCATTTGTGCTGATATGTTTTCAGGGGTTTTTGAGCAAAGGCATTCAAATCTCAACATTATCGTTATTAGCATGTCAGGATAATGTCGAGCAAAGAAATTCAGTTAGGCGAGGGGAGGAGTAGGAGTATTTTGGGGAATCGAGTGTTTTCCAGGGGTAATGGAGGGAGGGAGGAGGTCAGTCGTCACAATTAGATCGTAAAGGGGAGATAAAATTGGCTGCCAATGATCTGCTAATGAGGGAGAATCATAAGAATATTACAGAGCTTTATGGCAGTAAATAATGACCGGTCGCTAAGCTATCTTTCGTCCTAATCCGTAGGTGAAATATTGCCTCGATCTTGGTATTTCTGCTGACTCGGCATCCAGACTTTTTATACTTTTTGGTTTATCATCCAGCATAGCTCGTATTGCAACAGGAAGGATTTGTGACGTCACTTGGGTGAATACTATTTATATTTACCAATTTGGAGTTATATTAGACGGATTTGCCATCGTTGTGCTTCCAGTAATAAGAAAATACACAGCATTTCAAGTCTTTTCCGTGGTTTATGGTCTTGCTGATGGCATCTTTATTACAACAATGAACTCACTTCTGATGTTCAGTGTGGACGAGGAGCGCAGAGCGGCTGGGTTAGGCCTGGGAAATACTCTTCTGTCACTTGGAATAGTGGCCGGATCACCATTTGCTGGTGAGTAAGCCCGATCAATTATCTGGTGTATGGAGAGCACAGTTTTTTTTTAACACCAACTATTTATGACGACAAGACTTTGTGAAATAATGTAGCACTGAAAAGCAAGCAAGCCTTTGTCGGTTTCTCCTGTTCTTTAAGCGCGGCATTTTTATAGACGGCAGTGAGCGTGAGAAATCAAGTCTTGTTTTCAGTTCAGGATATTTATCAAATTTGATAACCCAGACCAAAACAAAACAATAACCAATCGCTGGTCAGATTCACGTTCACGTGATATGTTACTGAGGCAACAATAACATATTCATTATGGCGTCCGAAAGCCGAACCACACTGAGTTTACTAAAGCAATTGTTTCGACTGGAACTTGTGATCGCAGGAACTTGTGATTACGGCGAGTAATAATGAATAAAAAGCAACGTAATAATGAATAAACAGCAAACATTTCGAATTAGGTACGAAAATCTTCGATTACCGAAGTTGTCGCCATATTGTGACGTTACGTGCATGGTTATCAACCCCAACTGGTTTTGCAAGGTGTTTAGCTGCCATTTCGGGATGGAAATTAACGTCGAACCAAAAGCATCTGGCCCCATCAAAAGCCGTTCTCTGAATCGTCCTCAAGCTCTCCGGCAGTTTCGGTGGTTGTTACACTTTGAAATAGTATGTTTGGAAATCCAAAACGCTCACGAGCGCCACTGACCAGTAACTAGAACTGGGATGCGATTCTAACCGAACGAAAAGTGCTATTCGTTTTGTCATGAGCGTAGGAGAAAGGAGCCATATATGAAGTATGTATGTGACACGTGTCCTGCATAATGCAGGGATCAGCAGAAGCGTTTTGTGTATAATCGGAATAAGAACGATGGTAAATTTTCAGCTTGCTCTCTGAATAAAGAAAGAAGAAATACATGAAAAAGCAACCCATTTAATTATACAAATTCGTCAATGCCACTCCCCTCTTATCGCTAACACATATTTCTGACGGAGTGTGAATAGTTCCGATGTTATTCTATTCCAGGGTTCCTGGCTGATATCTCTGACTGCTATACTTGGGCTTTTCTGGTGGCTGGTATTGTGACACAAGTAGCTGGTCTGATGCCACTGGTTCTGTTCTGCCTCAAAACGAAGAAACAATTTGACTTGAAAAAGAAAAAAGGACAGGGTCCTGTGACTTTGTATAGGGATGGCGGAAATTGCTAGTTAGTAAGGCTTCAAGAAACTATTTTGAGAGACTAAAATTTGCAATTTTGTGTACCAGGTGTGTTAGATATACAAGAAAGTAAATCCCGGGCTGAAAGAATTTATATATACGGGATATTTGTATTAGATGGGTGCGACGTCAGCTCCCTATAGCGACGCGGTGCATTGTCACATGAAGTTGCCTTGACACCAAAAGATACTCTAAGTTGCTCTAAGCGACTTCTCTCGCCGAAGGTAACCCGTCGACCTTTTAGCCGAACAGGAGAAGCATGAGCGAAGCGACAACCGATAGACTTTTTTGATTCCCTCTCAATCTTTATTTCGTGTAACCCCCACTTCACCCACTTGGGTAAAAGGAGACGGAAAAGAACGCCAAACAGGTTACATGTAAGAATGCGCATATGAATAACTTTTTTAATAGATAATCCTTAAAGTTTGATGAATGATAAAGAAATATTGTCTTAATTGGTGCCTCCAAAATGGATCCCACAAACATCACAAACCTCCAAACATCACCAGAAGTCCCTAATAATTGATGATTACAAATATCTTGTAATAGTCAGAGGAATAAAAGTGAGAAAAATTGTGCGATCGTTGAGCTAAGGAAATTTTCATAAGGAACTCTGAGCGGTTCACATCAAACCTAAGTACCTCTTAGAAAACGTTATTCAAGAATGCGTGACTTCGCGATCGTGTGATATTGAATGGCTTGTGCCCATGATTATCCTTCATTCTTCTCGTCACCTCACCCCTGAAATTTGATTTGTTTAATCAAATTTAGCCTCACGGATCCCTGGCGTTTTCCTCGAGCTTCGATCTCCCCTAGGGAGGTGTGCGGGCTTATTTCCCAAACAATGGCTATTGATCGATTATCGAGTTAACTACAATGCCAGCGAGAGTACGTGAGAACATTTGTTAATGAGTAACTTATACCAAGGATTAGTCGTTTTTATGTCTCGACACTCAATTATCGGAAATATCTGTATATTTTTTTACTACACGAAAAATAGCACGTGAGTCAGCTGGCATAACCAACTCAAACCTGTCCTGTTCTAATGTGAATTCCTTGTCATTCACGAGACTAGACTACGTGATGACTAAGATAGACAAAATTTTGCAGCACCGACCAGATAGTTTATTTTCGTGGATCGTTAGCGTATGTTCTTGTGTTTGCCAAGCACTTAATCTTGGTTTTGCGCTCAGCTTTGGAGTGCTTCTCCCAGAGTTAATAAAGGAGTTTGGGGAAAGTCGACAGAAAACTGGTGAGTTTCTCAGTCGCTGTCTCAATTGATATCAAGCATTTCACAAGCTCGTGTACTCAAATATACGTATTTAGGTCGACATCTGGTCGACACGATAACGTAATTTTCAGAATATCAAGCCCCGTTTGCAATGAATTTTCATGAATCTTTGCCACTTTCCTTTTGTTTTTATATAGATATCCTTTTCATTTCAATTTTTTTTCTTTTTGAGGTGGCTTGTTGACGAAATTTTTGCCTTTATCAAGGTTTTAAGTAGCCGGAGCTTTTCTAAAGGTAAACGGTTGTGGGTCTCGAAATCCATTATGGCGGACAAAACGTCATATCGTTCGTACTTTCCTGCCACTGCAGCAAGATTTGTCAAAAAGACAGTCCCCATCAGAAAGTTTTTAAACTAACCTTGAGTCAGGAGTCTTTTTATGTTTAAGAAAAGATAGGGAGTGCAAATTCATATTTTTATTGAGCCCAAGTTTAGACCTGATAAACATCATCTCTGTACGGGCTCTCGAAGCAATGAAAGTAGCCAGCGAAACCTTGCAGAGAAGCCGGCGTATTTCGCCGGCTGCCGGCTCTTATCTACAACCGTGCTTCATGCCTTCTTGCTGAAATATGTCAACTTTAGCCTGCAGAACAGACCGATTAGCGGGGCCGAAGCGCGGTACACGAGCGCGCGCGCGAAGCGCGAGGCAAAGAATATTGCCCTTTTCTCCTCGCGCGCGACCCGCACTACGCGCCGCTTGGCGCTTCCCTCCATTCGACTGAAAAACGCAAAAAAATCAAGCCTGTTCTGCAGGCTATGTCAGTACAGAGCCCCTGCAAATAGCCGACAGCCAATAAAATGTTGACGTTAGGACCTCTGACGTTCACAGAAAGCAAACTGGCGCTTAGACGGAAAGGTATAACTGCCACAACTGACTCTGCAAGAATGTTTCCGTTACTCAGGTTTGAAACGATGAAGATTAGGCAAACTATAGACCCTCTTGACAAGGGAAAGATCTTTTCTTTTCCGATCAGAAAATTCACTGTTGTTAGTCGCCCTTTTTATGTTCTTACCTTTTCCCATTTCATTTGTTGCTCACTTGCTCTTTTTTTTTTTTTTTTTTTTTTCATTTTCAGTGTGGGTCGGATCTCTTGCTATTGGTTTAACCTTTTTCCTTGGCTCTCTGGGATCACTTTTGTGCCAAACCATCGGATGTCGCTTCACCTCTATTCTTGGCTGTCTAGTTTGTGCCGTGAGCTTGTTAGTGACACCGCATTCTACAAGTCTTGAATGGATGTTTTTAACTTACGGATGTGTGTTTGGCATAGGGTCAGCATTGATGCTTTCGTCCTACTTTCTCATAACAGCAAAGAACTTTCGCAGATGGCAATCTCTTGCCGTGGGAATCGTCACAGTCGGGGGCAGCAGTGGACTTCTCATTATGGGCCCTTTACTACAGCTCCTGATTGACATATTTGGTTGGAGAGGAACTTACAGAATCCTTAGTATACCTTTTTTTGTAATGGCGTGCGTATGTGGGGTTACTTTCGGTGATCCTCTTCCAGATACTTCAGAGGACCTGTCACGTAATTGCAAAACAAACCAGTGCAACTCAAAGCTCCTCTCTGAGAGCGAAGGACATCCAGAAATGGAGATGAACGCGATCGACAAAAAACAAACCACAGTTAATGAGGAGAGGAAGGTAAAGATTTTTGAAAGCGAATGCCAAACAGAGACCCAGCAAAGAAGCCAAATGAGATCTTCGCATGCTGCGGCCAAAACGGATGGCAGTAGGGAAGCAAACTGTTTGGGCAAATTGAACACGCTTTTGGACTTCTCTGTATTCAAGATACCATGTTATACGGTGGCGGTTTTAAGTCTGTGTCTGATGAAGTTTGGACATTTCATTCCACAAATACATATGGTAAGCCAGTTATGATGAAATGAAATTTTTGACGAACTTACTTTGAGAAATTTTCCAGTGATTTTTTCGAGGATAATCCACGGCTTGTTTGACTATAGCCTGCAATTGTTCAGGGCAGCTGTCAGTCACTGAGTCTGGAAATCACAAAACCAACTGCGTCTTAGTCCTAGTACCTGCGATTACCAGGGCACTAGGCCGTAAACATGTTATCAGTTCACATTGATTTCTGACTGGTTTTCCATTATTTTACCTTACTTAGTTTTTTGTTTTGATTCGCCGATGTCATTACTCTAGGAAGATTCCTGATTGTCAGTGGATATTATTTTTGGCTTTTTGTTACTGTTTTCATTTTTCAGGTGTTTTTTTTTTTTTTTTGTATTTTTAACTTATGGATGCTATTTTTTCCGTTGTCCTACCTGACCTTGTCGTATTCCAGTTCCGTTTCTGTCTCTGTCAATGGTTGGCCATGCATGCCAGAGAAACATTAAAATATTAAATAGGGTGCAAGATCAAATTTCAAAATTTAGAGCACGTTTGCTTATTCTGAGCGCACAAGACTACGTATAGCGAGGTGGTTTTGGATAAGAAACCAATCTCTCAGTGCCTCTCTGTAGTTTTGGTCGTACAGATAGATTCCAATTAACTGTCAGTGGTTCCACACGAAATGCTTTTTCGCTCTTCACCACCGAAACCAAGATAACGCCGTGCAGAATGAGCTTAAGACTTTTTTAAATTCAGTCAAATATTTTTCTACGCAGGTAAACTATTGCCTCGAACTCGGTATTTCTGCTGACTCAGCATCCAGGTTTTTTATACCTTTTGGTCTATTATCCTCCGTGGCTCGTGTTGTAACAGGGAGGATTTGTGACGTCATCTGGGTAAATACTACTTATATTTACCAGTTTGGGGCTTTACTTGACGGGTTTGCAATTGTCGTGCTTCCAGTGATAAGAAACTACACAGGAATTCAAGTTTTTGCTGTGATTTATGGTATTGCTGATGG